>NW_015642610.1:187549-199914 GCF_001515625.1 Sinocyclocheilus rhinocerous
CACACATATACACAATTTCAATTGTATTTGTGCCTGACCTGCATGACTGGTATGTTCGCTCTCTATGAAGTCCATTACATCAGGATTGACTATTGCTGTGATCTCATGTGAGTGACAGGTTGTAAAATAAATAAATAAATGAATAATGCATGTAAATCAGGCCAAATATGTATGTAAATGAAATCATGAAACAACATTAGAATAATTCTCCATATGCAAAACATATATTATATCACTATATAAACATTTTTGTGAGCATTTGTCAACTCCGTCAGCTTACAAGTCAACACCGTCAGACAAAAAACCTGACAGAGTCGATGTCTACGCAAAGTGAGGACACATCTTTGATAGATATTTTTTTTATGGGAAATATCATTCAAGTTTTACTTTTTGAATAATTTGATATATTACAGATCACTGCCTTTCAATATAAATGTATATATTTTTTAATTTGATGCATTTTTCAACTTTGGCAGTTTTACATTGTGACCTCGTGCTGAGGACAGGTTAAATTACATGTATTTGCAAGTGTAGAGCATGTATTTAAAATAATACTGAAGAAATGATTTACAAATAAAAGCAATGAATGCCTTAAGTATACAGATTTCCTTTACATATAACTTTTTAAGTACTTTTATTGTGATGAGTTTCTTCATTTTTAACCCTCTGGGGTCGACAAACGTGCCGGCGCGTTTTGTGGCATTTTTTCTGATAACCCCTAAATGAACATAAATTGCTCAGTCATTTTTGATCGTACAGATAAGAGCAATACATCAATGGAATCTGTGAAGGGTCTACTTTTATTTGTATACACTCATAATAACAACAATACTTTGTGCTTTTGTAAAATAAAGAAAACAAACAGGGTGCTCTGTCTGCCGCCTCGGTCACCGTGATCTTCATTTTGAAACACGTCACAAAAATGTGTGTAGGACATGCTTTGTTCCTTATCTCGGGAATCAGTGATAATATGACAGGGTGCTTGAGCCATATGAATGCAGGTATATAAGACAAAAAAAGGTTCGAGAAACACTGCTTTTTCTTAAAGAGTGGAGGATATCTAAAATTAAGATGTAATGATAATATTGTCATACTGTTTTATATAGATGGATAGATCACATTTCTGCAAAACGCTACTATCAGTGCAACCTGTGCTGATTTATTCTGTTCTTCATTGATGTAGCCACAGATGAACTGTTTGAAGAAAGCTTGTGGTGCCTCTAGGTATGGTATGATTTGTTGTATAGCTTTGCATTAATAGAGTAAATATGCACAGTGTGAATGCCTTGAGCCTGAGGCAAACTTTATTAATATACTTCACATTATGAACATGTATGCTTATGGCACGTAAGTGGCGAGGCAATTTATGATCAGGCATGCTTTGAGCTTGATTCTCTAGTAAACACTACAAGTGTAAATATGTTCATAGTTTGTGGCCCTACAGTAGTTGTGGACAGGTCTTTGAGGTCTGAAAGTCTTTGGGGCAGAATTCAGGACATGCCTTTTGCAGCTGCACCTCCTCTGAGGGAAGCATTACCATGTTAATACCTTGTTAGGGCTCTTGCGATGGCCGGGTCTTAGAGAGGTCAACGTCAGTACCACTTTAGCAAAAACCTGTGATGTAGAGGGCGAGAGATTTAGACATGTGCAACCTCCACATTCTCATCATCCTCAAGAGTCCCTCCAGTTCACCTCGCTCTCTCTCCAGAGCTTAAAAAGCATATGGATGTGTCATAAATATGATCCTGGTCACAACTTGTCCTTTTTAATAGAAGAGGGCAATAGGGATTATTTCTTGTCCTTTGGTTTCATTTTTTTTTTCTTTGGTTTTTCTTTATTTTTCTTCATTCTTAGGCTCTTGAGCTTACGTTTTCTGTTGTTGGAAAGCAGTAAAGACCACAAGGTTAACCTCAGTTTTCATGGCATGCAGATAATTATAACCTTGGTTCCTCGCTTTCAGGTTTCAGCTAAAAAATAATTGCCCTGCTGCTATCGTTAAAATCTGCTCGAATCATTTATATAGCACACTTGCAAAACATGATTGGAGTTGCAATTCAACTGTTGATTAAAATAAATTAGATGATTTAGTTCTTCTAGCCTAGGGTCATTTGTATTAACAGGCATACCTTGATTTTATTTTTATGAGGCCCACTTATAGTCTAATTTTGTAAAAATAGTCTGATTTAAGTTTTCATGACCAATGTCATTTAATTAAATCAGGCTGGTCTTTAAAACTTCTAAGTAAATATCCTTTTTGCTGTGCAGAGCAGTAGGTGCTACACACAGTCAGGAACAGCGCAATGTGTGACGAACTTTCCCACATTTATTTATACACTCTTAAAAATAAACGTTTAAAAAAGTTTTTTTTTTTTTTACAGTGATGCCATAGAAGACCTATTTTGATTTCACCAAAGAAGCTTCCAGTGAACAATTATTTCTTAGTGTAACGAACGTTTTAATAATCTAAAGAACCTTTCTCACTATAAAGAACCTGTTGTGCAATGGAAATGTTCCATGCCAATAAGAACCTTTATTTTGAAAAAACAAATAACCCTTATGTTATTAAATATCATCAAAAAGTCAAACAGAAATCAAGATCTGTGGAACTTAGAAAATAGAGAACAATCAAAGATTGCTAAAATTTTGCAGATTAAATGTAACCATGAAAAGTCAGGGATTATTACATTTGTTTTAAAGCACAAATAGGCTATACATTTCAGATGATAAGATGAACGTAACAACAACGCATGAACTTCCTTATTTTTGATTCTGATCCCATGCCGAGACTTTATTCAAGGTTTACCCATTTTGAAATGTCTCTTAAGGCTGCTTTGAGTGGTAACCAAGCCAATTTATGCAACAGATTCAATGGGCCATTGCAGCCCGCAGTCAAGCTCAAATGGAAACTGTAATAGTGGTTCACCATTTGGCTATGTTATTGTTTTCTTTAGTATTACCCAGTTGGGAAAAGTCAATGGCAGAGTGGAGAGGTCCTCTCTTCCATCTCTAGAGCTAATTTGGTTGTGCAGTTTGAGTGCTTAATTTTGCACTCGGTCGCTTTCTAAGGTTAATCGTGGGACAGCAGTGTTTATGTTGCAGTAATACGGGCCCAACTCCCCTGCTAAATCTTGTAGGCTCAGAAATATGCATCCTCGACCCCCATCTGCCCCCTGTTCAGTGGAGGGAAAAAAAAGAAAGACAAATGTGACGTTGAACAAAAGACAGAGGAAAGTCGTTCCAATTAGCCGCTAATGAGACAAGCTCATGAGGATTTCCAACTCCGCAACGTGTTAGCATTTACCGCGCCCCTCGCTGTAGCCCCGCGCAGCGCGACAAGGGAAATGTGGCAAGAGAACATATCTGTCATGATTGCCTACACATGACTGCAGGGCTCGCTCTTTGAGATGTGAGCAGGAAGGAACGCCTCACTTATGGTCAATGTAAAAACACCAAATTGACATGCTGAGACCATTTTTCTGTGTTTATCTATCCAGCTACAGCGCCCAACCCTTCACCCCCTCTCCCAAAATGGATCCTCAAAGAACAAGGAACAAAGTTGCACACCATACGTTCTCAATTTTCTCAATGTGGTGAAAGGGGGAAAATACATATAATAACTGAAAAATAATATGTCAAGAGAATAACCAGCACTCCTTGAAGCCTCTAAGACACTTTTATCAGAAATGTCTGGGTGAAAACGGGAAAAGAAATATGTTTTTGTAATGTGCCTCTACTGAAAGCCTGGGGTGATCTTTGCTAGCTGCTAAAATGGCCACATGTTGGGCTAGGCAAGAGAATCTTGTCTGCAGTGTTTCGTAATGTGATACTACATCATTAAGGAACCAGTATTAGCATTAACGTCAAGTGTTTTGTTTGGTACTGTATACGTCATATGCTAACGCAAAGGGTGGCGACTACACTTCTTTGAACCACAATAGCTGTAGACAGGTTTGTTTACCCCTGAAACTAACCTAAACTAAACAGAAAACACACACTGTAATTTTATTTGGTGTCGGGGAACTATGTGTGTGTGCATGCTAACTAACAGCGCCACCGGACCCGCCAGAGCTGCCAGCGTCTCGCACCAGGATTTCTAGCATTAATTCTGTCTGAACACATCCATAAATAAATAATGAACACAATAATGAAAATAATATTACGTTTGGCAGCAGGCTTGTTTCACATTTCCTCTTAGCCCACGTACCGCGCTAGCTAATTAGCTTTCAAAGGAGTTGTCCTCCTTTCTGTAAATTGCGTTCCTGAGTGAAAGAGGCTCTCCTAAAGCTGTTTTCTGATGAAAGACAAAATCATCACGGAAGACTAAAGAGAAACAGTCAAATACAAAGGCTACTGAAAATGTTGTACTCGTTTCTTATGAATAATGGCTCATCACAGAACCTCAAAATTATTCCAGCTAAGAAAAATGTTCTAATAACGCTTTGCTAAATTTCCCTTTAAGTTATTAGAACATTATTTCGGAATGTTCGAAAGGTGAGTGTTAAGAGAACATTATATTTGAGCATTTTGCAAACATTATGGGAATGGGGAGAATGTTCAATGTTTTAAAAAAAAAACCTTTCCATCAACGATGTATAAGTAAAGTTTTTGTATTAACATTTTGAGAACATTATAAAAGACCTGATAACTTTCATTGAAATTTCTATTAACATTATTGGGAGAAATTTGAACGAACCTTAACAGAACGTTAGCCCAAATTCTGAGAATCTTCCCAGTTAGTTGGGATGGGTAATGCTATAAGAAGACTGCAAAGGCCAACCATGCCTCTCATTGACCTTGCAGTTACTAAAACAGTATTCAGACCTTTAACCTCCCCCCTGCCTACTTGCACACTCTTAACACTCCCACTTTAGGATCTTACCCGCTCCACCTTGTGCCCTCCAAAGCTGCTCATAAAACGCTTATGTGCTGGGACAGAAGCTGTGGATCAAGGTAGCCTCTACTTTTTATTTTAGTCTTAAAGAAGACCGTAAACCTTGAGCTCCAGGAACAACCTCTGGCACCCAGAGCACCTGCGTGCGCTCTTTCCTCATTAGACCCCAGTCAAATGAAAAAGAGAAAAAAACACGTTCAAACGACTTCTTCCTCACAATACGTTTACTGCTAATTAGTTTGCTTTGTAAAGTTAGATGTGCGGACGGAGCAACTTTGAAAGCGTTTGGCGGCCATCTGCGTGAGCACAGCGATAACTATGTACAGATGGCCCGCACTCGAGACCGGTTGCTTCAGAGAAGAAAAAATCAGTGAGACATTTTAAGTTTATGTTAATAAGATTTATGGCCACACTCACAGGTAACCTATTTGGCACTAATGATGACTGTTAGTCATTCGAGGAAAAAGAAGGATGAAAAGTTTTGAAGAAGAAAAGTCATTGAAGCGGATTAATATAGAGCAAATAAAATCTTGTTGCAGTTTTAAACATTTTTCTGTGATCTAATAACTGGATTAGGTGGGGTTATGCAGTGTTTCGTTTCATTTTTCTACTATGTTTGTAGTTAAATTATGTAACTAAACTGAACACTTGGGAAATAAATTAATCGTTTCATTTTGTGAAGCATCATCGATTAGACCTTTCTGAGAGCCAAACACAAAAGAGTTTAGTTTAGCTTCATTTCTTTCTTTTAATACTATCAAATATATTTAGTTTGATTTCTTATTTTGTTAACGATTACAGTTAAAACTCCAAAACGAATGCAGCCTTTGCCTTTTTGAGGCATTGATTGTCCCATTGTGATTTTATTAATATTTAATTTATTTTTTTTTATTTTTTTTAAATAAACATTTTCTGTCTAAAGGCCTTTCTCCATTAAGTCTGGTGTGACTAAACTACATAAAAGCTTTTGGCACCAAATGACCAAATTAGATTAAGTCAAATGCAGAATTTTTATCATTCTCTAAAAAACGTTGAATATATAACTGAATAATTTGTTTGGCATCCAGACCATTAAAAATTGACCTCACTTTTGAAAAAAATAATGACAAGTCATTGCAATTCAATATACTGTACTCAGTGTGAAGTTTATAGAGACAAAACAGAATTTTTGTGCCAAAAATTTGCACTTTGTATGCGTAGGCCTAACTTGCACTTTGGAAACATTACAACAGCAGAAACTCCAAGCCTGTATCAGTTCCACTGTCATTTTGATATAATGTTAAAGGTATTCAAAGTTGTTTACCTAACAGTAACATGTTTGGACCTTGTCACAACTTTTCCACCATACTTTCACAGTATTTGGGGTTGCCCACTCTTCTGTTTTTTAGAAAACGTATTTTCATGGCATCCCATCAAACATCCCATCACCGACCATGTTAACTGTTTCCAGTAACAAGGCCTAAAAAGCCTATTAATCGATTTCAAGTCAATAAAAATTCACCAGCAATGTGGGGCAGAACAGATAAAGCCATCTCCTCATCCTCCATATGTATTTCTCATGGTAAATTTGTAGATTAATCAACTGTATTGCGTATCAGAGCTGGGAATATTATAATCACTGCATGTCTTAGAGCTAAAATTGAAAGCGTATTTGTTTTGTAAAATGGTGTTCTCATGCCATGCAGTCTAACATCCAAATGATGTCTTCTTTAATTTTAATATTTCGATGTTAGTCAAGCATGACATCAAAACAAACAAATACATGCACTTGCTCCGGTGGCACCTAACAGCATTTTCTTCTAGTGTGCAACAAGGGCTAAATATGTCTTAGCAAAGGTCAGGCTATGATTTGTTATGAGAGCACTCGTGGGGAATTCTGATGTGCACTGATCAATCCCACACCCCTTGACACGCATATAAATCAATGCTGTACCAAGAAAAGCCCTCCCACTGTACAAGACGAGAGCAGGGCAACGTGATAAATCCCGTACTCGCCATTTGCTGCCCCCTCCTCCACCTCTTAGATCCCGGCCCGCTCATTTGAAGAAGAAAAGTCATTGAAGCGGATTAATATAGAGCAAATAAAATCTTGTTGCAGTTTTAAACATTTTTCTGTGATCTAATAACTGGATTAGGTGGGGTTATGCAGTGTTTCGTTTCATTTTTCTACTATGTTTGTAGTTTCTTCAGTTTCTACTCGGCCACATATTGAATCAATTGGTTGTCAGCTACTTGAGAAAAATACTTAATTTAACCAAGTTAAATTGCCATTACTTACTCAGTGAACCAGGTAATTCAAGAAAAAGGTAATATTGCCAGGTAATTGTTGGACACGGTCACAAAATTCGCAAACATAATCAAATAAGGGAAGTGATATTTGTAATTTATGCCTTTACCTCTGATGCAGGTGTTTAAATGCTGTTTTTTCAGTCATTTAAGAAATATGAAGTACCTTAATCTGAATGTTTTTGAAGATATTTTCTAAAATCTTTATAGAATATCACACACAATAATGTGCACAAAGAACATTTTTAATTTGTAGCCTGAAAGTCTACATTTTGTGTGAAATTTGTCCCAGTCTTGGTCAATAAGTGAACTCATCCAGCTGCTTAATTAACAAACTTCGTTTAGGAGCAAGAGAGAGGATTTGCACTAATACAGTGTTTACTTTATTGACAGATTGAAATAAACTTAATTTTGTTGCCTTTGAGCAGCTAACTGTGCTAATTGCTTCCACAAGTAAGCACTCAGCATGGCCCATCACAACACACATCAGCTTAGCTCTAATGGAGTCTGAAGCTTTTGGGAGGTTAAGAGTGTTTTTATAACTTAAGAGGACTTGATAAGAGAAAGCTATATTTACAGTGGATCAGTCTGACAGCTTTTCAAAGAGCGCTATCTATAAGTGGATATTTTTGAGCCAGAGAAATTAATGGCTGCAGGATTATGGTAAACTGGCATTGTGGGCTTGAATGTTGCAGTTGTGTTTCGTGAAGCAATTTATGTTGTTTAAGGATCAATTTGTAGTCTGTGGTCTAAATTATGTAACTAAACTGAACACTTGGGAAATAAATTAATCATTTCATTTTGTGAAGCATCATCGATTAGACCTTTCTGAGAGCCAAACACAAAAGAGTTTAGTTTAGCTTCATTTCTTTCTTTTAATACTATCAAATATATTTAGTTTGATTTCTTATTTTGTTAACGATTACAGTTAAAACTCCAAAACTAATGCAGCCTTTGCCTTTTTGAGGCATTGATTGTCCCATTGTGATTTTATTAATATTTAATTTATTTTTTTTTATTTTTTTTAAATAAACATTTTCTGTCTAAAGGCCTTTCTCCATTAAGTCTGGTGTGACTAAACTACATAAAAGCTTTTGGCACCAAATGACCAAATTAGATTAAGTCAAATGCAGAATTTTTATCATTCTCTAAAAAACGTTGAATATATAACTGAATAATTTGTTTGGCATCCAGACCATTAAAAATTGACCTCACTTTTGAAAAAAATAATGACAAGTCATTGCAATTCAATATACTGTACTCAGTGTGAAGTTTATAGAGACAAAACAGAATTTTTGTGCCAAAAATTTGCACTTTGTATGCGTAGGCCTAACTTGCACTTTGGAAACATTACAACAGCAGAAACTCCAAGCCTGTATCAGTTCCACTGTCATTTTGATATAATGTTAAAGGTATTCAAAGTTGTTTACCTAACAGTAACATGTTTGGACCTTGTCACAACTTTTCCACCATACTTTCACAGTATTTGGGGTTGCCCACTCTTCTGTTTTTTAGAAAACGTATTTTCATGGCATCCCATCAAACATCCCATCACCGACCATGTTAACTGTTTCCAGTAACAAGGCCTAAAAAGCCTATTAATCGATTTCAAGTCAATAAAAATTCACCAGCAATGTGGGGCAGAACAGATAAAGCCATCTCCTCATCCTCCATATGTATTTCTCATGGTAAATTTGTAGATTAATCAACTGTATTGCGTATCAGAGCTGGGAATATTATAATCACTGCATGTCTTAGAGCTAAAATTGAAAGCGTATTTGTTTTGTAAAATGGTGTTCTCATGCCATGCAGTCTAACATCCAAATGATGTCTTCTTTAATTTTAATATTTCGATGTTAGTCAAGCATGACATCAAAACAAACAAATACATGCACTTGCTCCGGTGGCACCTAACAGCATTTTCTTCTAGTGTGCAACAAGGGCTAAATATGTCTTAGCAAAGGTCAGGCTATGATTTGTTATGAGAGCACTCGTGGGGAATTCTGATGTGCACTGATCAATCCCACACCCCTTGACACGCATATAAATCAATGCTGTACCAAGAAAAGCCCTCCCACTGTACAAGACGAGAGCAGGGCAACGTGATAAATCCCGTACTCGCCATTTGCTGCCCCCTCCTCCACCTCTTAGATCCCGGCCCGCTGATAGATCACAATACGCCGGCCTTGCTGTTCTGCTTGGTGGCATGAAAAAAAGAAAATCCCCTATGCGCTAGCACTCTTTGGCATTGATGGCTTATTACCAGGCGCTGTGATTTGACGGGATGTGTTCAAGGATCTCCTGTGCAGAGGAAAAGGTCAGCAGCTTTTAGCTGCAGCTCCGCTGGAATACTAATACTGTCCTTATTCAAATGATCCGCTACAGTGCTTATTAAATGGGCTCCGGTGCTTTAATTTAATAGTTCGGGAGCGGGGGCGAATAAGACGCCTGTGCCAGGTCTGAATGAGACGCTTCTAAAGGCAGAGATCAGAAGGGGGTGGCGGCAGATTTCAGGAAGCTGATGTTACCGTGTACGTTGGCGAGCATACAAGAATGTGTATTTTTGAACATGATGGACACAAGTACGGTCACGTACATTCACTTTACAAGTCCTATTGGAGAGCGTCCTTTCTCACTTTCATTCCCGCTCCACCTCTCCTGTTCCTCCTTTCACATCGGCTCTATGCAAACAGAAAGAATTGATCCATTAAGTGCTTGGCTAGGCTATTAATGCTGTTTAATGTATGTGTTCTCATTAAATCTGGTTTTGCGGATTTGAACCTCAGTGGTCGGACAGGCGTGTGCTGGTTTCTCATAAAGGTTGTGTTTATTGGATGGTCCAGTCTCTTTTGATCAATTTGCGAGACTGGCCTCTTGTCTAGACAGATATCAAAATAGAGTCTTAAAGGGATAGTTCACCTAAAAATGAAAATTCTGTCACTGTTTACTCACCCTCTTATAGTTTAAAACTTTATTTTTTTTTCTGTGGAACACAAAAAAAAGGTATTTTGACTAATGTTTCCAATGTTTTTGTCAAATACAATGAAAGCCAAATAACTTTTAAAACAACAATTGACTCCTTTGACTTTCAATAAAAAAAAACAAACAAAAAAAAAACCACTACACATCTCTAAGTTATAGGTTTGTAAAAACATGAGGGTACGTAAATAATGCATTTTTATTTCCCTCATTTGTAAAACTGAATAGCAAAAGTGCGCTCAGAAATTTTTGTTATGCTGTCTGTTATAGGTTGACCATCTTGGATGTATACCGAGACCTAGTGGCGTGGATGTAACATCATGCATTTAAGATTTAAGCTTACCAATGCCATTGTACAAATGTAGCATTCACAGTCAGCTATGATTCATTCTGTGAGTAAAAGTGTTTGATTTTTGACTGGTCATGTGATCCCAACATATCTGAACCCATGAGGCGACCCGCTCCATGTAAAATAAAACAGCTTTTATTAGGCTACTAATATGACTTCTAATCTCATGTGAGTGTGCATCATTTTAAACATATTTTTTTAAAAGTGCTACTGATTTCTTTATGGGTAAAACTTTTTAATCAACAAAAAACTTACAGCATACCTTTAAAATGCAATAGTGTGTTATATATGTGTGTATTTGCAAGAGAGAGAATCATGTAAGAAGCCTTAACAGCCATCAGCATTCATTCTGACATAGGACTGATACACTTTTGTGTTTTTGAGTGGTGAGGTATGAATGATAAACCTGGTACATGGATTGGAAAAAAAAACATCTTTGTTCATGTGCATGTCACACTCAAGATCGATTCTGTACTACACTTGAATCATTAGATCTTATTATTTTTTTACTCATGCAATATGTAAAAAAAAAACAAACAAAAAAAACATCTGTGCAATAATAATACAGGATAGTTGTCTATCCTCACAGGAAGACCTCCAGGGATCTGATGGTCATGGCACACCTGTATATTGTAAGAATTTTGTTTTTAGGGATGGAAATGTCATGAAAATGTATATAGTGATTTGTATTCTTCATGAATGAAAACACTATAAAATATGTTTTAAATTCCTGAGCCATAATCAAAAATGACATGAAAAGTCATGGAAATGCATTGCTCAAAAGTGTGAAAACTCTGAACCTCATGTCATCACAGGAAGTGGGAAAGATTTTAAAGTCTACACTGGACGCGACAAAGAATTGCAAATCATTTGAATGTTGTGTCAGTACGTTATAAATAGAACGAGTCAGCAGTTCACTGTCGGGGATTTGTCGTGTCGCGCCCTGTTTTTTTACAGTCTATGGTCGCGCCGCATCCAGTGTAGACAGCATCACTGATTATAACCAGCTCTTGTATTTTATTGCGCCGCTCGCGTCCGGTGTAGACACGATGTAAGTTAAAGTAGCTTTCTGATGCTGCGTTTGAATTTTCATGCCACATTATTTGAAATTAGCGGCGGCCAAACTTTTTTCTCTCACGGGCTGCCTATTGAGGAACCTGACCTACACTATGAATGCACTGTAAAAAGCATCTGCCAAACGAAATGTAAATGCAGTGTCAGAAAACAGTTGCTTGTTATAGGCCTTTAAAACCAAGAAGCTGCAGAGAAGACTACTGATCAGATGCAAAGTTAGGATTTCAATTCCACATGAGAGAGAGAGAGGGAGAGAGGGAGCCTAATGAAAAACAAGATGGATGCAGTCTGAAAGGCTGATTGTGGGATTATTAATTGTTTTCAGTTCCCACCCTCTGATAATGATAGGGAGATTTGCAGTGGAAGTTGAGGGAGTGTATTCTATTGGTCTGATTATTTATTGTTTGGGCTATTGATGTGCATGTGTGTTCAGAATAGTGAGGCTGTACGTAATGGCTCATCTGTGATAAGGGCGCACATTAATTCCATTGTCTCAGTTTCACCCACACTCACTTGATTTGTTTTCTTTCACTGAAAGTGCTTGTTATGAGGTTTGTGCAGAGTCACATTAATGCCAAATTAAGCTTGAATTATACTGTTTTCATATTTTTGTGTGGCATTTTATGAATACAGACTTATTTATTTACTATGTAAGTAATTTATTATTATTTTTCTATTTTCTATTGTATTTTTTCCAGTGCAGTTCTTGCTCACCTATCCATCAAAAAGTATTTACACAAATAGAGAGAGAGAGAGAGAGAGAGAGAGAGAGAGAGAGAGAGAGAG
>NW_015642610.1:202378-260275 GCF_001515625.1 Sinocyclocheilus rhinocerous
GAACGAGTCAGCAGTTTACTGTCGGGGATTTGTCGTGTCGCGCCCTGTTTTTTTACAGTCTATGGTCGCGCCGCATCCAGTGTAGACAGCATCACTGATTATAACCAGCTCTTGTATTTTATTGCGCCGCTCGCGTCCGGTGTAGACACGATGTAAGTTAAAGTAGCTTTCTGATGCTGCGTTTGAATTTTCATGCCACATTATTTGAAATTAGCGGCGGCCAAACTTTTTTCTCTCACGGGCTGCCTATTGAGGAACCTGACCTACACTATGAATGCACTGTAAAAAGCATCTGCCAAACGAAATGTAAATGCAGTGTCAGAAAACAGTTGCTTGTTATAGGCCTTTAAAACCAAGAAGCTGCAGAGAAGACTACTGATCAGATGCAAAGTTAGGATTTCAATGAGGGGGGTGCTAATGAAAGACAAGATGGATGCGGTCTGAAAGGCTGATTGTGGGATTATTAATTGTTTTCAATTCCCACCCTGTGATAATGATAGGGAGATTTCCAGTGGAAGTTGAGGGAGTGTATTCTACTGGTCTGATTATTTATTGTTTGGGCTATTGACGCGCATGTGTGTTCAGAATAGTGAGGCTGTATGTAATGGCTCATCTGTGATAAGGGCACACATTAATTCCATTGTCTCTGTTTCATCCACACTTACTTGATTTGCGTTCTTTCACTGGAAGTGCTTGTTTTGTGGTTTGTGCAGTCACATTAATACCAAATTAAGCTTCAATTATACTGGTTTCATATTTTGTGGGCATTTAATGAGTACAAACTTATTTATTAACTATGAAAATAATTTATTATTATTTTTCACATTTTTTCTATAGTTTTTGAAAGCAATCTATAATGCTCACCAAGACTGCATTTATTTGATCAAAAATACAGTAAAAGCAGTAATACTAACTAACATAAACTGTGACAATTACAATGTATAATAGCTGTTTCCTATTTTAATATAATTAAAAATATAATTTTAAAATATAATTTAATTACAATTTAAAATAACGTTTCTTTAGACATCATTTTTAATGTCTATTTATTCCTGTGTTGGCTCAATTTTCAGCAGCCATTAGCTAAATATATCTCTGGAAACCGTGATACTTTTTTTTTTTTCGTTTCTATTTTTTTTTTTTAGGATTTTATATTTATTTTTTATTAATTTAAAGTTCAAAAAACAACATTTATAAATGTCTTTGCTGTCTCTTTTGATCACTTTAATGCATCCTTGCTGATTAAAAGTATTAATTTCTTTAAAAAAAAAAAAAAAAATGACTGACCCAAACTTTTGAAACTGGACGACACAAGGGAGAGTAAATGATGACAGAATCGTCATTTTTTGGATAATGACTTCCCACATAGATGAAAGGAGTGTGGGAGGTGTCTAGTTTTTGTCTTTTGGTATTTGCTATTCTTTTGTTGTGTTTTTGTGACATCATTATCATAAGATAACAGTGTGATTCCCACCCAGCACCTCCACCTCCTCCAGGCCATAAATCAGAGTGACTATGTCATCATTGTGGGATGTGGCGGAGCTCAGTGTCGAGGTGGATGGCGTCTCGGGTGTGAAATCACTTGACCCCTTAGCATTAACCTTTCCTCCACTGGTCCACACATCTCTCACTGAGCCTGAGAACAAAAGAGGAACACTCCTGATTAAACACAAGAGTCCTCACTTTATATTAAAGCCTGGCTTAGCTGCCTATGTCCCCACTAAGACTGTGTGTGAGTGTGTGTGCTAGGGAGGAGGCAGACAGACCAACGTCCCGGTGGGAACAGTGTTTTGTCGTCCCAAGCAATGTTTACTTTCACTCCCCTAACACACACACACACACATAGATCTCGGTCCCTGTGGTGTGGATCGATAGGCAGAGCTGAGATGCGCTCTGAGAGAGAGAACACTTGTGTGTCTGCTTCGGTTTATGCTGCATACTTCACAAAAACAAGACGAGTGTGTGAATGTTCATTTACTTATTACCACAAAAATGTGTAAACACAAACTCATAGAATTCAATACAATACAATTATATGGTCCTGTAATTCCTTATATTTTTTTTCCATTTCCCTGATTTATGGCTTATTACGGATCCAATTTGCAGATTTTGCAATTAAAACAAACAAAAAAAAAACAATAAAAACAATACTGCTTTAAATTGTCATTTTTCCAAAAAAAAAAAAAAAAAAAAAAGATTATTGATTATTTCAAAGGGTTACTAATGACACATCATTTGGATATTTTCATGTCTGGTTGTTTGAATTTTTACATAAATATTGTGTTACACTGAATGACAATGGGACATTATTTCAACCAAATGTTGACATTTTATTCTTCAAAAACTTGTTTGAAACCTTAAATGTAGAAACTTTACTTGCATTCAATGTGCTTTCTATGGACATAAAATCACTTTTGTAAATTTCTTTTGATGTGGACATCTTAACGTCTTTGACCCTTATATGTAAGAGAGGGTGAAGAAAATCTTTAACGTTTCCTAGTTACATGTTAAATTTACAAGAAAAAAAAAGCTCTTTGTGTACTGTCCCAGAGGTCGGAGAAATAGAGTGTGTGAGTGAGTCTCCGTTCTGTTGTCCCACCCCCCTCATACTTATCTCTCTGCCCTGTCATGTTCCTTACAGCAGGAGAAAATAATTAATTACTCAGTCCACTCATGATTTATGATATTACTGACATAATTAATGAAACACATCAATTTTCCTGTTTAATTGAAGGGGGCCGTAGTGCACGTCTGGCACAGTTAAAGGATTCACATGACAGAACAGGGCAAAACAGACACCTTCCCATTTTGTTCTTTTATTTCTCCCTTTCTCTCTCTTAGTAGCCCGTTATTAACAAAGGTGTAAAACAAATATCTGCAATATTCGATGGTGGGCAGTAAATAGAGTTAAACACCCAGGCAGTTGTTTATTGTGCATATTTACACAGATGCAGACATGCTGTACATTAATGTATATGTCTATAGTGTATATATGATTTATGAGGCGGCATTTCTAGACGTGTACAGCTCTCCCACTAGCCTGAAGACAATAGACAGCTAGGTAAGCCATGAATATTTAATTTCCAAGCAGAAGGTATAGAATATGCCTCATGCACTGCATCTAAAACAGTCGTGTCTGACAGAGCCAAGAAGTCTAGATTTTACTGCATATTGATTTTATATAATTTTTTAAATTCTTATTTTCTGTAGTTCTGAGTGTTAACTCTCTCTGACAATATTAGTGCATCTATACTGCTTGATTATTATTATTATTATTGATGTTGTTATTTTTGTATACTTTTATTATATATATATATATATATATATATATATATTGCGTTGTATCATATTTGCAGATATGTTGTTTGGTTTTAAACTATATGCAGTTTCAGAAATTCTGTCTCAAGGATATTTAAATTAAAAGATAAGTGGTAATATAAGAGGTATGTTTTTTTCCCAACTAAATACACATAACTAACATGTCTACTTGAAGCATTTAACCACAGTTATCCGATTATATCCAAAATAAAATAAAAAGTGAAAAAAAAAAAAAAACTATTCTCGGTTATTCTTAAACACAGAGTTATTAGAACTGAATACTGAGCGAGCAAGACGGCAAACAACAAGAAGTAAAATTCAACCGTTTCAGCCATGCATTAAATTCCACTGAAGTACATCAGCCAAGAGGAAACAATTAAATAAATAAATAATAAAGAATTTTAAATAATAAGCACGACTCACCAGGAGCATTTCATGTGCTTGTGATTAGGTACTTTGAGTTGACCTATAGTCAACTGCGGGAATGTGCTGGTCTGGGTGTGAGTTTGCATGTAACTGTGCTGGGGGGAGATTAGTGGCCATGGAAACACCCAGCCATCCCTGTTTTTAGAAAGACAAACTCTACATGTGAGAGTGATTGACATGTCTTTCCCTCTCCAGCTGACCCATAGAAATTAGCAAATTAGAGTTATTCTGCTGCAGCGCAAAAGAAAGGGGGTGGGGGGGATACTTTAAAGTGGCTCTCGAAAATGCTCCTCTGTCATTTGCATGTGAAACATGGCTGTGTTTTACGGGGTGGTGTGTTTTAGGGGGATGAAGCATAGCTGTGGCTTCAGCATTCTCTGTGATTGGGCCGTCTCGCCATGGAGAAAAACTTCATTTCCAGTCTGTCTGTGTGTTTGCATTTGTGTTTGGGCCTAATCATGGCCTGACTGACTGTTGTCCTGCTTTATTGCTCTTAGACTTGATGTATTGATTCGATTGGTTGATTAAAACTCGTCTAAATGTCAGTGTGACAGTCAGATTACTCTGAGCAGCCTGTGACTGATGGCCACATGCAGGTTGTGCTATTTTGAGACTCTCAAACCATGTGGGATGCATTCTGTCATGTGATTTCAAATGAAAAAAGGGGTCCTTATTTATTGTAATATATGAAGTTGAATGTACACTTGAAAGAATACATTTAATTTATCATTTAACCATCAATGTAGTGTTTTGATAATATTTGAAGTATTAATGCCAGACTGCACCACATTTTTTTTTTTTAATAACAGGAATTTTAGTCAGTCCTGTGTAATATCTGGTCAAATGAAGTCAGAAACACCTGTACTTCTACATTTAATGTCATTACACAAAGGCTAAGTCTAAGAACCTTTGATATTTGGGCAGAAGGGGGCAGCGTTGTTCTACTGAACTCAGTCTCACTGCATTGGTTTGTAGGGTGGGTGAAATTAGGAAGCAGGAGCATACTCTTCCTTTGAAGAAAGTTAAGAAAAACCATTAAAGGAATCCTTAATATCCGTAATATTTATAGCCAGACATTCTTAATTTTACTTAATATAAAAATAATTAAGTACAAAAAAAAAAATCTAAACAGAAACTGTACGTGAGTTTTTAAATTTCCTTATTTCTATGTTTACATCAATACCACAATTTACTGTCAACACTGGCACTAAAATAATCTAAATATTGTGTACCAGTAAAGCATTTATTTTTTGATAAAAAAAAAAAAAAATGCATGCCAAAATACTAATTCTTGTTATCTAATGCAATGCAGGGTTAAATGAGCTGGCTATATATTTCTCAATAATACAGTCATTTAGTGACAGGTAGACATAGATATTAATTAATTAGATTCAATGTTGCTGTAAACTTATAAATGTACACTATTTTAAGTGTTTTGTTTTTTTTTACTTCACAGCATATAAATTGTGATTTACCTACATTGTAATTAAATCTGTCTGAGCGTACAGTATTTGTTTTCATTATGATATCTCTGGTGAATGCTAAAGGCACTTTGTGTCCATCGTGACTTTTGTGATGTTGCAGACGGGGCATGAGACATGACATAAAGCAGACAGGAGAAGTCTAAGGGCTTTTGTGTCAAAATCCGTGTATATGTGAGGATTTAAGGATTATGTATCACTTAGTGGCCCTAGTTCTTTCTTTCCGTAGTCTGTGTACTTCTTAATACATACACACATACTCACGCTACCCCCAACCCTTTAACCTGTTCCCCTTTTTTCCTTCTGTTCTTTTTTTCTCTCTCACACACCTTTAACCCTGGCTGGACTGTGTGGCGCTGGTCAGCATATTGTCACCTGGGTCCCATTAAGAACTCCACTCATCTTCCTTTAGAAATAACAAGTAAACAGATCTTTCACTGTAATTCTTCTAGATTTTTCAAATGGAGCCTCTCGGAGGTTAGAGGAAGTTGGGAAGACAAACTGTATTAGTCCTCTGAATAAGCAGGTTTTGGGTCTATGAGCCTCAGGATGAGGGGTGGCCTTAAGATGAGGTTCTTCTGTCTCTCAAGGGTCTTGTAGCGTAAAGCCTTCAGGCTCCAGAGATGAACGCTTAACGGCACAATGACAATCTGGTATGGGTTAAAACAAAAAGCGAGGCATTATTTTGGATTCTTCGTGGCGAGGCACATTCCGTGGATTGGAAGGTCACAGACAGTGCATGGTCAGAGGAGTTTTGTTGCGAGTTGCATTTAACAGCAAGCTTAGGTTTTGTTTCAAACCTGGAGTCTGTGGGTGTATTAAGAAGAACGGGAGGATGAGCCTTAATTTTTGGGGCATTTATCTGAACAGAAATTAATTAAAATAAGTAAAGTTTAACCTTTTTTTAAAGTTTCCTTCTCCTTAAGGTCTTTATAGTATTTAAAAGTATATAATCATTGGAAAAATATCATGCCTTTTTTTTTTTCTCTAATGATACCATTTATAAACTTAAAATATCCTAGGTGAGAATTCTTGATTTCAACTTGATAACATTGCATTACTTATACTAGGTATAATACCTTAACAAATCCATTTTATTTTACTTTATTTTATTTAGTCTACAATTTGTTTTTTGCTGTATTCAAACAGAAACAATGTCAGTAAAATGTGCACATTGTGGAAAAACAGAAGCATAAAGCTTTAATAATACTGGGTTTGATTATTTCAGAGAAACACATTAACATAATTTGAATGGAAAGGAGGTCAATTATGTTTTTATTTGAATATGTAAATAAAATAATATAATAAAATAAAAATAGAAAACTGTGAAAAGTGAATTTAGATTTATTTCTTTATCATAACTATTAAATGATTGAGCTAGTGAATTTTATATAAGGTGCTTTTATTGATAAGGCTTCATTTTTTAAATTTTAAAAATGATCTGTTTGTTTTTTTTCCCCCAGTGAAAATTCTGTGAAACAGTGCAGATCATTATAACTTTTTCTCTCCAGCCTGTTTTCAATGCATCTGGCGTAGCTGGACTCTGTGTGAGTGCGCGTCAGCTGTTGTGTGAATCAAAAGCTCGACAGCACTGTTTCATTGCGATGACCCTTACACCTCCCAGCTTGCTCTGGTTTGCCGAAGCCCGCAGACCTCGCCAGGGATGTCAAACAACAAAACACTGGTCTGCAAAAGCCAATATCCTGTGCCTGTTCACGGTACAGCCGGAGCCAAGCCGCATCTAATAATCCGGGTGAAATATTAATTTTCACATCCATATTAACGCTCAAATAAAGATGCAATCATTAGCCTTAGTCTCTCTCCCTGTCGTTCTCGCTCATATCATCAGTGTCACCCTAGGTGTGAATTCTCACGAGAGTGTTTTGTTGTATAGTCTTGAATCAAGAGTATTCGGGAGATGACAGAACGTATTCCAGGTGACAGTCGTGCAGCTGGTGGAGTTTGGGTCGTCTGTCACTCATTCGGTTCTCTGCAAAGCAAATGAAGGCGTTATTGTAAAGTCAGTCACTTCTTATTAAGCCCCGTTGGATTGAAACAGTGCTAGACGCTGATTCGTCCGTCAGGAGATGCGTACGGTTTGTCTGGATCCATTAACCACTCTCTTCTCACCAGATCTCAGTGTCATTGTTCTGTGAGGAGCAGGGCCTGCCGGCCCCCTTCCCCCGAATATGACACGCGCACTGCGGGACATGGCAGTTTCCTTAGAAAAGTCCTCCGCGCAATCATTTACATGCTGTAACCTTACGCCTGCTTTTGTCCGTGCCTCAGTCGACATTCATTTGTGTCCCCCGGCAGCTTTGACCAGCGAACAATCCCCGGACCAGACGGGAGGGAAAAACGGGCCTACGTTTCACTGATTAAAGAGATGCGGCGTCAGCGCTCAGTCGCTGTCAGCACTCTGTTAGTGACTAGCGCTGAGTTTTTATAAAGCTAGGCTGCTACGCTAATTACCTTTGAGTAAGTAGTGTCACCTGAAGCCCGTCTACAAAGCATTTCTTTAGAGGCTACACTTTAAATATGCACTCATATAAAATGTAATATGGTTTTAGAAGATTCAAGCTTCTGATTAGAGGGTTGAGGAGGTAGAAAGCCCAAAGGTGCGGTCGCATTTACTGTTGTTTGGTGAGTTTTCGCATCAAAATTCAATAATTTCTAAATGAAATAGCGAAAGATTGTCCCAGGCAGATTTCGCAATGAGTTCAAGTTTGTCATGCAAATTCTGTTGCATTAACAGAACCGAATACAATTTAACCTTCATGTTATGCTTTTTGATAACATGAAAAATGTTGCATTTTTTTATTTAAATGTCATCCATGTGTTGTGTTACATTACTTGTGATATAGTACATTTATTTTTCAGTAAAATCTTCTGACTGATGTAAAAATCGGCCTATACACTCCTGACAATAATTGTATTTTTCTAAACCTTAACCTGTTGTGATTTTTGCTCTTTTTAAATGCCAAACATGTTGAATGCAAGTACTTAGTTTGCTCCATGAACAAAACTTGCATGCTGTGAATTCACAAATCAGTGAAATATGTATTTTTTGGCAGGATGTTTGAGAGCTATTTCAAGGAAAAAGATGCCATAAGATCAAACTCTGCCTGCTGCCAGTTGGCTGGACCTTATTTTGCTCCTAGTAGCTTCCTGTGTTTGCGTTTAATTCAGCTGTAAAATCAGATGGAACATGCCTCCGGTAAATCAGAAAATAGCACACTAAAGGCTACCAGGCTTTTCCCTGTGCTGGAAGAGAACAAAGTGGTTAGGATCTTTCCAGATGTCGATGGAAGAAGTGTCCCATATCATTCTTTCTACATTTGTGAGCCGATGCTGTAAAAGCAAAGATGACAGTACATATGGTTTCTTACAGTAGTCATGAAGAACATCTCGGTTACGTATGGTAACCCTCGTTCCCTGAAGGAGGGAACGGAGACGTCACGTCGTGACCGACGAATTGGGATATCGCTTCGATAGACCAATCTACTTTGAGTGTAAACTAAACGAACCAATGCACATTGGCATGCAATTATTGCATCCAGCTGCCGCTGATCACAGCGTGAGTATAATAAGGCAGCAGGTGCAATGCATACCAGGTTTTCGCTGAGGAGCCGAGCCGGCGACCCGGCTGCTCAGCGGTGGCACAGCAACCGTGGCGACGGGACGTGACGTGACGTCTTACCATACGTAACCGAGACGTTCCCTTTCAGTCTGTCACTACGAGTCACGTCGTGACCGACGAATTGGGATCCCTACCAAAGCGTGTTTCGTGAAAAAGTTCAGATATCTGTCACGATGTATATTTTGTGACGATAATCTAGGCTTGATGAGAGGTGCATAACCATTGTTGAGAAGTGACTAAAAGTAACTTCGAACTACATTTTTCAGTAACGGGAGCTCTGGTGCTTTAAAAATAGTGTGGCTTTTAAAGTAACAAGCTAATTAACAGCTTTACAGATGAGGAAATAAGCAAGCACATTCTGCTAAACTGTCCTCTGTGTATGTATAGAGTTGTGAAATCTGATTAATTTTAGTGAATCAGTTCGAACATGAAACTGAATTATAAAACCATTCATTACTTCTTCTGAGTCTGTGAAAAATCCCTGTGATGTTTTTTTTGTAGATAAATGCTTGAATGAAATGAATAGAAATGAATAATTTCAGGAAGGATACATACAAGTGACAGTAAATACGTTACAATAATTAAAAAAAAAAAAAACTTTTTCAAATGAACAGATCATGTGACACAGAAGACTGGAGTAATGAATGCTGAAAGCTATGCTATCACAGGAAAAAAAATACATTTAAAGATATATTCAAATACAAAAGTTTATTTAAAATTGTAATATTTCATAATATTAATGCTTTGATAAGCATAAAAGTCTTCTTTCCAAAATGTTAAAAAAAAAAAATGGAATTAGCTTCTTGAACAATAACAGCATTGATACAACATTTTTAGACAGATGCAAATAAATCTAATATGTTATTTTAATTAAATTTTTTTTTTTCAACAATTCTGAATAGAATACAATAAAACAGATTAGAACAGCAGCATTTTATATGTATTTAAAGGTTCAATAATGGAAATTATGTTACTCACCCTCATGTTGTTCCATACCTGTATGACATTTTTTATTTTTTATTTTTTATTTTTTTGGAAGGTGGAACACAAAGGTAGATGTGTTAGCATGTTAATGTTGTGAAGGATCTAGCACTGCTCTTCATGACCTCTTTTCATTCTCTCAGCCCTGTGCTTGGCAAGTTCCCTCATCTGATTGCCTGCCAGAAATATGCTGCTCTAGCTATTGTGGGGTTCACAACCTTTGTAATGGCGATCGACAAATTCACAACATTTGGCAAGAACGTTTTGCCATTCTTGTTCACCTTTCCTCATTCCTCCGCTCGTCTGTTTTTAATAGCAGGTTGTATTGTCTAGCTCCTTAGCTACAACAAAGGGATAAATACAGAGCGTATTGTAGGTGCTTGTGCTAAAGGCCTTGGAAATGACATGTGACAACCGAAGATAAATAGGCTCTGTGTCTGTTCAATTTCAAATGCAAAGCTCTGGAGAGGGGGAGAAGGAGAGGTGAAATGAAACATTTCTGGAACGGGGTGAGTGGGAAGTTTCAGATGATGTGTGGGTGTGTGTGGACCAGATAAGCCTCTGCTTAAGTTCTGGTGCAGGTTACTGACTTCCTGTCAATCACAAGTGCATTTTGGTATCCAGTCAGGTAAGGAGAGCGAGAGAAAGGAGTTTAGATGAATAGCATTACACAATTGGAAATGACAGCGGTCCATGCATCCTAACAAAATCTAACCCACAAGTACATGCATCCTATCCCAGGTGTACTTAAGCAGGGTTCAGGGGATACTTGGACTGTCAATAGATCAAAAATCTAATAATAGAACTACTAATAGATTTAATCTAAAACTATTTTATTTTTAATTATTTCTTTTATTTTTAATTTTTTTTAAGGAAAAAGTAATATGTGTAATGTGTGCAAGTTTAAAATGTTTGTGTCAATGGTATTTGTAGAATATTTGTGTGTGTGTGTGTCCTTAATAATATAATGATAATGCTAAATTATATTTATTAAAATACTGGCAATTAGTAAAATAAATAATAATATACAATGTACACCACTGTTTAAAACTTGGTAAGATTGGTAAGATTGTTTTAATGTTTTTGAAAGAAGTCTCTTATGCTCACCTAGACTACATTTATTTGATCAAAATACAGTAAAAAGTAACACTTTACAATAAGGTTCCATTAGTTAATGTATAAACTAACACGAACAAACAGTGAACAATACATTTATTACAGTATTTATTCATCTTTGTTAATTTTATTTTGTGAAAATACAGTTTCCTGTGCACCGAATCAGCTTATTAGAATTGTTTCTAATGGATGGCGTGATGCTGAAGACTGGAATAAGGATGCTGAAAATTCAGCTTTGCCACCACAGAAATATATTAGAATTTGAAAACATCAAAATAGAAAATGTTATTTTAGACTGTGATACTATTTCACAATATTACAGTTTTTACGGTAACACTTTACAATAAGCTTCATTAGTTAACTACTTTAGTTAACGTGAACTAAGAATGAACAATACTTCTACAGCATTTATTAATCTAATGTTAATTTCAACATTTACTAATGCATTATTAAAATCAAAAGTTGTGCTTGTTAACATTAGTTAATGCACTGTGAACTAACATGAACTAACAATGAATAACTTATTATTATATTGAAAACAGTTGCGTTGCTTAATATTTTTGTGGAAAATGTAATGATTTTTTTCCAGGATACTTTAATTAATAGAAAGTTCAAATGAACAGCAGCAATAAAAGGTAGCAATAAAATGAAAACCCCTTTTTGGTGAATAGAAATGTGAATAAAAAGTACCCTTATAACAAACAACAATCAATAACAAAAGTGTTAACTTAAGACCAACCATTAATGAAACTGTAACTAAGAACTGAGTAACTCACTGGGATTTTGTGTTTGTTTGCTTCCAGGTTCAGATTTACAATTCAATTGTACAGACTGATCTGGACTGTGCTTATTATGAATACTGACCAGGTGGCTGTTTCTTTTCCAGAATTAAATATGTTGATATGACTTTGTCTTTTTTTTTTTTTTGTAAACATCAAAGTCACCTCAAAATACATAACACAACATCAGTGAAATAGTACAACAGCAGCTTACAACGAACATTTGAACACTATAAATAGTAAAAAAAAAAATCTGGTTTGTTTTCAGAAAATTATATGTGTAACACTTCAAACAGTTGTTGCATTGATGCATTTATACATATCATATTTGACCATTAATTCCCAGCAAAGGGAAAATCTATTTATTTTTAACTTCAGAGGAGATAGCTGTTAGAATGATCTGATGTCAATTTTAAACCATAAACCTGATCATTATAAAAGAAATTGATTTGTACTTTAGTAAATAATGTTAAAATGTCATTGGAAGGTGGCAGGGAATTGAATACATATGTGCACACAGCTGCGATGGCAACATTATAAATTATTAAGTTATTGTATTTGTAAATGATTTGAGGTTTTATTTTATTCTGTTTCTCCTCCTGATCAAGGAGTGAATCAGTAGAGCTGGAAGGATTGACAGCCTGGCACATGCTCCATATGAGCCAAATCCAGCTTGTTTCTTACAAGGCGAATGCGAACAGGAGGAAGTGTGTGTGACTGTGCATTTGTGTGTGTGTGTGTGAGAGAGAGTAAGAAAGCAGCTTCTGCCTCTGTGTGCCTGTAAAGAAAAGCAAAGCGCCTTCTGAATTGTTATATGAAGGGGCAAATTATATTTTATGGTAATTGCTGTATAATCCTAAAAATGCCTAAGAAAAGTCCAAAAACACCCTAGTATCATCTCAAAGCTCTAGATAGGATAATAATAAAAAGGTTCCTGTCCCTGATACATTTTTTACAGCTTTGAGATTTTAGATCTTTGTTTTAACTCCTCTAAATTTAATTCTATATTTTTATTCTGGATTTTTGTTCTCTGGCTGAAGTTATCTATGATCAAATGCGGAAAAAAGTCTGCAGCTTTATTCAGTTCTGTGCACAAACACATTCACTTGAGTTCCCAAATTCCCTTTTGGCGCACACTCTCCTGAGTATCCATGGCTGAACCTCTTGACACCTCATCTGTGGTCCTGCATTGCTTGTGTGGGCTTTAATTGAAGACAGTTTGTTTCTGCTGCGTAGCATCATCTCTCCCATCCGCCCCTCTCCTCCATGGGTCAGTGAGATCCAGCGGATTCCTCCACTCCGGCTTCGGCCCAATGCCTTATTGCTATTTGCCTCCTGCCGTCCTGGGAGAATATGTTAGATTGAAGTTATTTTATGCTTGGCTTAACACTCTCACTTTCAGTCTTCTGCATCGTGTCTCTTTAGCTTTCCCTTCTTGTCCTATTCTTGTCTGGCCTGTTTTGGTGTTTCCCCCATTCCAGAAATACTTGATGCAGAGAGAGCAAGACAGAGACCGAGAGGAGCAGAAGCATGAGAGGTTTCAGAGGTTTCAGTGCTGGGATAAAAGCGAGTGAGTGAGCAATCTGATATAAATCAACAATCCTCTGGAGTTTTAAACCTTAGAAGGCAGGTTTTTGAAAGAGGTGGTCTCAGGGTTTTTCTCTAATGTACAGTAATTTCTGTTACACAGTCCACTGCTGCTTCTCCATAAGGACAAAGTTCAGAATGTTGATTTTCTAAAGTGTTTACACTGTAAAAAAAAACTGAGTCAATGTATCATTTCTGATGCAGTTCATTTATCTAATGAAGGAACTGATTCAGTACACACTATGATGAGAGAAAATACACTGTGGGTAAGTTTCTGAATATATTATTGCATAGCTCTAATATTGTATGTACAATAACATTCACAAATAAACAGTGATGTGGCTAACTGGAACAGGTACACTATTATAAATACAATTATCTACTGTCACTTAGTTAATACATTTGCTGCTTTAAGTTAGTTACTTCCTGGCACTGGTTGTCCGGTCAGTGAATAAACAGCCTTATTGGTATTTTGGTCCATCAGTACATGTAAAATGACATTAGCTAAAGGCCATCAGCTAATCGCACACAAACATGCCTGTAGTATGTGACTTTGTTAACAATGGATACAACTCACTTTGTGAGATGTTCTAGCAGACGTGTGCTGTTTTCTTTTGAGTTGTTCTCTTGGCGTGAGCTTGCTTCACTAAGTGTGATTCGCATTAGGAGGATGAGGGTAATGAACTGAAAGGCTGCTGTGTGAATGTGTGTGTAGTGACCCTTCAGCTCCTGTTCATTGGCAGCAATGTCCTCCTGATTCTTTCCATTCTTCATCATCTCATCCCAGTATGACATTTGGCGGCATGTGTGAGCACACAACTACACACTGTTTATTCACAAACTAGCCTGGACATTCAAACACACACATACATATTTGTAACTTCTGTTGTTTTTAGCATGATGCAATGCTCTTTTCTATCCCCTGAATACACTATTTAGTCATGTGGACTGTCCCCTGATGTTCTTATAGTAGACATATATATTTGTTATAAATAAAAACAGATTATTGGACTATGTTTTACAAGAATCTACATTTTCAGTCTTTAAACTGCAAAATTTCACATTTAATTCTATGTGTTGCTTGCTTTGTAATTATTCTTGAACTTTACTAGCAATTTATGAGTGAAAATACTTTCAAGGTTAATCATATACCAAATTGTTCTTTCGGTATACATGGGCTAGAAGTGCTCAGACTCTATGAAAGCTAAACGCCGCACACTGAGGTGCAGAATCCTCTGACAGATGAACCGTATAAAACCGCGACGGCGACAGCCACATGTTTGACGTGATCCTGCATCTGGTTTTGTTTTCATGTTTTGTCAAGCATCAGACCAACATGAAGTCTGAAGGCTTTGTGGGACGCCCAGTCGGTAAACAATCCTGAAACATGCTTGTGAAAAGCAAACCAACACTGCCCACAGAATTCAGCCCAATAATGGGCTTGAGGTGAATGCTATCCTCCAAAGAGCACACTGAAGATTTTTCAAGCGATATTGAGTTCACCGCAGAACAGTCAAATATATGTTATGGAACAGAAACGTTGTGGTGAAATTTGATGAATGGATGGGCAAATGCATTCTGATTTGGTCCTAAATTGCATGGCTCATTTCACCATCTTAATTTATTCATTTTCTCATTACCTATGCAAGTTCTTGGTAAAGCAAAGGACATTCTTGGTAATGTATGGTAAATAGAGCATGTAAGACTACACCTGTCCACTCCATGCGTCCTCATAGACTAACTCGGTACGGCTCTCCCCCAACCGTCATCATACACCTCTTTATATGTTAGCTAGCAGCTAGACTGTAAGGAAAAGCCTTTACAGAGCTTCGCACATATCTTTTTATTGCAGCATACATCAAGTATGTTGAGACATCCGAAAGAGACTGCGAGATCCGCGCTGATCCATTAATCATCATTCATTGTATGTTAATAAATTCAGAATTTTCCCATTTACCATGCGAGGCCATCCGCGCACGCTGGTAACGCAACCTTTTCAGAGGCCATAAATCACAGAGCCTGACTCATCTGACAGAGAGGCCTAAACACAGGCGCACAGTCAGTCCTGCGGGCACAAACACACAATCTAATGTACTCACGTCAGAACTGGGAATCGACGGTGTGGCAGAGCTGCTGGAGACAGCCGTGCTGGTGGCAGCGGTGGGATCGGTAAAAGCCAGAGGCCTCATTTCCTTTGCAGCATCGTAGAAGCTTTTTCAGCTACCACGCACAAAGACAAGTGTTGGCAGGCAAATAATACTTAGACGAAACCACACTAGCTATTATGGGACAATGCTGCCTTCCAGGAGTGATGTGTACCTGTCCTATTGATGGGAGGGTGTCAATAAAAGTAATAAGAGGTGGAGCTGGTGTTTAGTTCGGCCGTACAGGGCCTTTCAAAACATTTCAAATTTGTTGGACTGGGAAAAAGCTTCAGATGTTAAATATGGCAGCTAATTATTGCTTGAATTTCAGAGGGAGTATGTGAAAGCAGAATCCAAAATTGAAAATTTCTTTCTTTCTTTCTTGTGAAAAAAAATATTTTCAACTAATCTTTGCCTTTTTTTCTCAAAACTGTCAATATTATGACAGTTGTGAACATATTTATTATCAGCTTTGATAATAATATTTTGCATACATTTTATAAAAAAAATTACTATATATATATATTATTTTGTTATGAAATTAACTGTCTTATTCCCATTCTTATTCATGACAAACCATGATGAACCACTGTTTCTTGACAAATCTGCAACTGTGACAAAAACATAAGGATCCATAGCGATTGTGTTCCTTTCTATTTACTTATTTTTTATTTTGGTAGTTTAATGCCAGGAATACTATTTTTTAACCATAAACCTGTTACGGTAAATTTCACCATGAGGTAAATGTTAGAAGACACAATAAATGTAGGTTTGTATTTTTTTAACACTGTCATTCTCACAATTTGGCATTTAACCATGTATTATTGCCGTTCCTAATCAGGATAACAGCTAACTGCTAAATAATTGTATCATTTAATTGACAAAGCCATTTTTTCATCAAAGTTTTCATTTGGCTGATGATGAAGAGTGTTTCACCAAAGGGTGTCAAAAACATTGTATTTCATGAATTGTAATGTTCGTAATTATAAAAAAAAAAAATACAACTGCTATGTAGAAAGTTGTTTATGAAATAGCAAAATGCCTTTAGTGCTGCAAAACCCAGATTTCCTCTGAGAATGTGCTGTCTGACAAGCGCTGATTGATCTGCAGTGTGCTTCCCTGAAAATCCACACAATATCGACATTCTCTTACTGAACCTGAGCCAACCAGTAATTAAGTGTTATTGTAGTTCACAAACATTTATCGGATTAGGCTACATTATTTTTAGCCTTGGGGAACTGTTTTCATTGTCCTCACATTTACCTCTCAATATTTACAATACCTCACATCCTCCAGAAGTCACATGACAAACGTAGCCTTGCTGTGTGCTGCAGATTAAAAGATTATGGAGGCTTTTTGTGTAGAGAGAGCCTATAAAACTATTATTGTCAACAGGACCTCGGATTCTTGTTGAGATGCATGTTCTATACTCATATACGCCAAATCTACCCTGTCCTATCCGTCCTGCAGAACACTTGTGTGTGTGCGCGCGTATTAATTTGATCAACAATACTGTAGAAGCAGTAATAATGTGAAAGTGTATTGCAATTTAAAATAAATGTTTTCTATTTTAATTTATTTTAAAAAGTAATTTATTCCTGTGATGGCAAAGCGGAATTTTCAGCAGTCATTACTCCAGTTTTCAGTGTCACATGATCCTTCAGAAATCATTCTAATATGCTGATTTGGTTTAATAACATTTCTTCTTATTATCATTTTTGAAAGAAGTTGTGCTGCTTAATATTTTTGTGGAAACCATGATGTTTTTTTGTTTTTTTTCAAGATTCTTTGATGAAGAGAGAGAGTTTAAAGGAACAGCATTTATTTGAAATGGAAAGGTTTTGATCATTTTAATGTGTTCTGACTCAATAAAAGTACCAAGTTTTTATTAACAAGGCCATTTTATTGTCATTTAGTGCTCAACTTCAGCTGCAACTGGCTTTAACCAATCAGTGAGATTTGTCACTTGCGGTCGGGAGAGGAGTTATAAATAGAGACATGAAGATGGGCACTTTCTGCTTTACACAGTGTTTGCGAACTTTATCACAGATGAAGTGGATTAGATGCAATATTTGTCAAATACACATACTTCAGATGTTTTCATGTAGCAACAGAAACACTTTTATATTCACTGCTTAATGTACTGCTTAATACAATGTCTGTATGTACAAGAATAAAGTTCAGCATAAGCCAACACTATTTAAATTCTAATAAAATGGAAAATGGAGTTTTATTTTGATACACATGACACAATATACATTAAGATTACGCAGAAATATTTTTTCCTAAAAATAAAATGGGAGTATGTCTCAGAATAAATAATATCACACATCATTGTCATTGGTGAATCCGGCCAGATTTGAAACAGGTGTCACAAAAGGAGCCAGCCCTTTAATCACTTTTGCCATACTTTAATAGCATACATTACAGTGACGTGGCATCGGCAGAGTCTCAAGTCGGACAAAATTTCGAACCGGCATTCACCACTTCAAGTCAGACGCCGATCAGTCTGCGCAGCTCCACATGAAGTCGAACACACTTCTTGTCTTTGGGATGGTGCACTTGGTCCAGGTCCAGTAGCCTAATGAGGTGGTTTTGATTGGCCTTGTCCCACAGGATCCAGAATCTCTCTTTCTCGCTCTCTCTCACTCACTCAGAAACACACCTCCATACTTCATCGAGGCACTCTCTAAATGACTTAATTGATCTAATCACTCACTCGATTGGTCAGAGCCATGCATCTTTTTCATGGCCAACCCTCTAGACGATGACATTGTCTTCTGTTCCTGTGAGTCCAGCATTCTGCGGTACTGTGACAAAAGTGGCCCAGGGGCTTGGCAGGGCTGCCTCTACTCTCGGCCTCTTAACCTTGAGATTTTCAGTGTCTAAATTAGCACAAACTTTATGTCAGTGTTATCATTGAAGTCATTGTTGACTTGGTTTACAGTAGTAATTCACTAGATAAATGCATTTGTGAAGCTTGTTCTAGGCCAGTTATGACTACGTTGAGAAATGGTAACCACATTTTTTTGAAAGAGGAATAGTTTCACTTGGTTTTCAGAAAACTTTACATTGAAATCTATTTTCACTTTTTGTGCATAGTCCTAAAATGCAGTATCCCAGAGGAAAATATTGCTTCTCAGAGGTTGCTAAAGTTTCATTTCAAGCGTCCACTTTGTCTCCTAAATTCTTTAGAAACAATTGACACAGTATAGAGCTATGACATATCTTTGAATCAAATATATAAAATTATTATAGCCAATGAGAAATGTTGGAGTTAATCCTGAAATCTACAACGTTTGATTGCAGACTTGTATATCTTGGCAAGTTTGAACAAAGTTTGAGGTACTTTTTTAAAAACTTCTGAAACTGTAGAAGAAATACATACAAGATAACTGGAGTCTTTTTCTCAGGAAGAAGCAGGAGTCCCCATTTAAGCGCACTGTTTCTCTTTCATTTGTGAAGGTTCGCTCAAATAGGATCTGTTTTTAACTAGTCCCTACAGTTCCAAAATGATGGCATTGTAGCTGTGATGTGGAGTAAGACCTCAAACCTGTAAACATGAAAACATTCAAAACAGCAGCTTTTGATTTAGTTAGTCTCACATTGATTCAGTCCCTCCACGTTTTGCATCCCATTTCCTTATCTAAGTAAAACAAATAAGCTCGACACCTATAAATCCTCAGGGAGACCGAATTCCCCTGAAAAGATGCATGGATGTGCACCTAAATGCCACTGGAGAGATGATCAACTACAGACACCCTCTGCATCCCCGCCTCATTATACTTCCATACTATGAGCCTCTTTAATACCCAGCCTTCCTAAAGAGCAGGTAATGGCAGAGCGGGCTAAAGGGATGTGGAATTAAGCCGTTTTACACCAAAGGGTAATTTGGTTTGATAAATGTTCCGTCATGGCTAACTAATAATACATATTTTAAGGGAGGGGGGTGGGGGGTGTGGTCCCCCCCCCCACACACTTTTCTTCTCTTTTTTTCTGTCTGTGTAGGACTAATGCTTCCACTCTACTTTTTTTGCTGCACGCGAATTCATCTTCATATTTTATCCCAGCTCTTTTTTTTCCAATGAACAGAAGAATAATCCTTGATTCAGAAAATGTTTTGCATTTCAAGGAACATTTTTTTTTCTTTCTTTCTCCAGCTAGAGGTGGGGGTCTTACTCATTCGATCACTTCTATAAATGATCATATTTTTGCTCCAGAAAGTTGCTAGGGCTTAATTTAAAACCTGATATAAAGTAAATTCAGCAGAGTGTTAACACGCTGATTAGGAACTTTCTTGGAATAATGATGCTTGATGCTCGCTCACTCTTCGGCTTCGAGAGGGAATTAACTCTAACATTCCAATCGTCTGACAGCGAGGGTGAGGGCTTCTTTACCCCTCTTAACTTTCTCCTTTAACAAGTATTGATCTAGCTGAGTGCAATTACCAAGGTCCTCTTAGCTCGGCGTGTTAAATAGCGTAGCTTAGGCTAATGACCCTGCTAGCTTAGCTGCGGGCATTAGCGATGTAGTGCGCTGAGGCGTGCCAGCGGTCGCGACCACCCACCGCTCGGGTTGGGACACGCCAGCGTATTAGTGACTTCATCAGGCCTTTTGTTAGGTACCCTGCTTTTTGTGTTGCCCTTGAAGAAGAGACAGGCAGAATGTGGCAGAACGTCTTGATGATATTATTCACAGGGCTGACTTTGGATCAGTGGTTCTGCAAAGCCGACCTTTAATGTATTCCTCCCAGCCTTATCGCTCTCTCTCCGCTCCAACAGGGAAAGAGCAGAAGTCTTTCATAACTGAACTTTCGTCTCTGTTTTCAATCAGGTATATTAAGGGAAAATAGCTGTGAACGTATCATGACTTTGAGGATCTTAGGGAGCTGTAGAAATAATTTTTACTGGAAAGGTCCTTTCAAAGCTCGAGAGCATACCCCATTTCAGTCCTCTGTAAAATGTCAACGGGCGTCAGTCCCCACATTCAGCCTTTTGCAAATCCAGCCTCTAAGTGCTTCAAAACTATCATTTATCACGGCGGTGTAGGACACACATTCATTTCAAACAGACACTTGACGGAGGCCTGTTGAGACATTCAAGTTCTCACCAGGAGTGAACGTCAAAGTGATCAGCACATTATCTCTAATTACGTTACGTCAGGAAGTTTTATCATTCTTTTGAAAAAATCACTGCTTCATAGTTCTGCTCTTCACATCCAACAGGCGATTCCAGGATTCCAGGAAGTGGGACCAAGATCCTCAGAAATATGAGAAATATTCGTCAGTTTCTTGCTTTTAGTTCCAGAAGTTAAGTAATTCAGCGCATAATTATAAATAAATTAATAATAAAAATCATAAATGTGAATCATGAATGGATTTATTGTGGTTGCATTTTAATTATGTTTTTTCACATGAATGGAGAGTGCATTTAAGCTTGTCTGAAACTGGGTTCCCAGACTTTCTGACCAATGAATTTCTGTGTTTCTGTCCAAACCCCCCAATGACCTGTGCTTTATGATAACTTGATGAGGATTTAAAAAAAATCATATTATAATTATCACATAAGAGTAATTCCTTGCTGAATAAATATTTCAGAACTTGAAAGATTTATTATTTTATATTTTATCAATGTAATATTTATTATAAATATTCGAAAAATTAAAAAAAGTGTTATATATAATTATATTAATTAAATAATTCATTATATTAATATTATTAACTATAGAAATGTATACTTTTCTGTGACCTTTTATGATTTTATCAATTTCTCCGATATTTCCAAGATTTCCGTGACCATGCGAGCCCTGGCAAGAATGGTGTGTGAGGGCCGCCCTTGTGCTATACGAATGCCTATGCCAGGATAATATTTAACAAGATGAACTTTAAAAAATATATAACGATTGGTAAGAAAGGATTCATTGTGAAATAATTTGAGAGTTTCAAGGCTGATGAAACTCCTTAAATGTGGTCTAGATTCGCCTCAAGTAATTGATATTTATTCTGTTAATTTGACAAAATATCGAACTGAAGTCACCAGCCCCAAGTAACACACACTGAAAATTGTGTTCATTTACTCACTCAACTCTTGGACAGTAAACAAAGAGTGGCTGTTTAGGGCTGGAGGTCACAGTTTCTTTTCTGGCTTTCAGCAGGTCAGGAGCTCCCGAAACGAGGCCCTCTGCACCCCCCCACCGCCTTTTCCCCGTGAGCGTCCAGCTCTACTCGCAGGCTAGCTATGATTAATGTCAACGCCGTCCAGCCACAACCCTTTCTGCAGCAGATAATGCCAGGCAGCAAGCGCACTTGACACTTTTAATGTATAATTAAGTAGAAAAAGTCAGCACTGGCTATGCAAATTTTTTATACATGAATGAAGGAAAAATATATTTTTCCTTACCTCAAAAAAGGTTAAAAATGCCCTAGAAAATAAATTCGAATTTTAATACATATACCGGCCAAATATTTTTATGGAAAATGTTTTTGAAAGACGCCTCTTATGCTCACCAAGGCTGAAATACAAGGAAAAACCTTAATATTGTAAAATGTTATTAGAATTTAAAATAACGGTTTTCTATTTTAATGCCTTTTAAAATGTCATTTATTTTAGTACTCCAGCCTTCAGTGTCCCTTCAGAAATCAAATCATTCAAATGTGAAGAATATGTAGATTATACTAACAATATACATACTTTAATGTGTAAATATACATTGAAACCCTCTTTAAATAAATACATTCATCCATTCATGATAAAACATGAGCATGCATGTCAAAATCCTCAGACAGCATATTACTTACAATATAGTAAACGTTTAAGAGGAAGATGATATTTGTTCAATGCTAGAATTGCAAACATGTAAAAGGACACATAATTAATAAACTGTAAACAGGAATGTTTGACTGTACTTTTACTACAACACTTCATGCAACCTCTCATTATGCTCTGTTTGTTTTTTTAACCCCTGCACGTCACAAAGTTCATAAGAGAGGAGAAATTAGTGGTAGTTCATAATGAGTGTGGTCAAATGTTTTGTGTTAAGCTTAGGGATATAATTTTATGTGAATTATTATCACACACATTTCTCCAGGAGCACTTAAAATCTCATCTTGCACACATTAGAGGTGGTCTATCTCACTGCGGCACATACTCTTGCCATTTAAACTTTATTGCCTGGTCTTGTTCGGTGGCGTGTGAGAGTCAACAGTGATTGTGTTGCATGTTTTTAAGAGCTATACTTTGCTAAGGTATCCAGCAAAGAGAAAACTGAAATGTTTTAATTTCACCAAGGCACATTATACATGCAAAATCATGTCCTTATGACTTTGTTTTAAAGTATGTTTTTGATAAAGAGACTGTTTAAAAGAGCATTTTAACTTTACGTTATGGCTGCTGAGTTGCTTAATTGCCGTTCATCTTGAGCAAAGCTGATTTATTCATGTGTAAATATTTTACATTTGCTCACTGTCAAAAGTTTTCTGTAAGCATGGTTGCATTCAAGCAGTTCATACAAGCTGTTTCAAGCACTGTTTTAGTCGTCAGATGTGTTCATCTGTGTTACCAGATGAAAGTCACTTTTTTGGCATCTTACTATCACCCTCCAAAATGGATGCATCTAAAGAAAATGTAATAATATTAATAACAACATAACATAAAATACTTCTAGAGAATATGGTTGTTTGTCATCATAAATTATGTATAGTAGACACTTGTATGAATGCCTGGATGTTATTACATGTAAAATACCAAACCAAGTGTCATTTTCAAACAAATTATAATACCTTTACATTTTCACAAAGATATATGAAGTCACTTTTCCTCAGTTTTCGAAAAGTTCACACAGGTGTCCTATCAAACTCATACATGTTTTAATGTTGCTTGAGTGTTAAATACTTTTTCAGTATTTAAGTAATGGTATAAATTATAAAACTGTGTCATGTAACACGTTCATAATTTGCATAGCTTATAACACGTGTGTTCTTAGATTGAAATTGAGTGATACTGCAAAGGCCTCATTTTCTTGGTCTTCTTGTTTTCCTTGCTTTTTTTTGTCTTTCTCCTTTTCACTTTTGCTCCCCCTTTCCATTTTTGTTCTGTAGTATTTTTTTCTTTTGCTTGCCATTTCTTGTCAGAGGAATTCCTGAGCTCAGAGCTGCCTCCAAATGCCAGGGGTCGTGGGTCAAACATATGCAGCATGTGCTACAATTTATTACTACACATTTGCTTTGAGATTTTTCTCCCCTGACAATCTTAAGTAAATTATACTCTCTGCTCTGAACAAGAGACTGGGGTTACCCTGTCTCTATATGGACACCCTCAAGTCCAACGTGATTGGCTGGAGCCTCAGAGATTCTAACAATCCCAGAAGGCTTTGGACTCTGTGCTAGTGACATGGCAGCCTGTGTCTGTATTTATAGAAAACATATGCAAAAAGGGCTGGTGGCACCTCCAAATGCGGGAAAGAGCTCTTGACAGTTAAATACGAATGGAGAGCAGAGTACCATAGTCTAGAACAAATTTAATCAGCGAAAGGCACCTCACCTCCTCATTTCATTTGAATATGGTGGATGGCGACGTCAAAATATGTACATTTATCCCTCCCAAGCATATTCTTTATTGTTGAAGGCTCATTATTTCTGGGGGTGTACAGAAGGGACCTCAGGCACTGGACTCCAAACCAGGTTAGTATTAATCAAAATTTATAAAGGCTGAAGGATGGAAATGGGTTTATATGGCCAGCAGAGCAGACATAAAAATTAATACACAAATAAGATTCTTAATGATAAAAAATATTACAGAAACGTATCTTTTTTTATTGTTATCTCTGCATATAATTATTTTTTTATATTTGTATACTTAGCAATTCTATCTATCTATCTATCTATCTATCTTTCTCTCTATATATCTATATCTATATCTATATCTATCGATCATTCTATCTACAGATCTATCATCCATCCATTCATTCATCCATCCATCTATCCAGCATTCTATCGTTCTATCTATTATTCTATCTACAATATCTATCAATTGCTCTATCTATCGATCATTCTATCTACAGATCTATCATCCATCTGACCGTTCGTCCATCCATCCATCCATCCATTGTACTGTCGGTTTATCTACAATATTTGTCTATCTATTGATTGCTCTATCAATCATTCAATCATCTATTTATCATTCTACCTACAGATCTATCGTCCATCCATCCATCCATCTGACTGCATGGCCTTAAAACTGAAAAAAGTATTTATTTATTCATGTGTTGCCTCTAATTATTCAGATAAAAGAGATAATTAAAACATTTTAATTTGTCTACCATGCAGACAACTTTTACCAACTTTTTTGTAACTTAGCACAAAGAAAGTAGACACTGGCTCATTTAATGTTCTCTCTCACTTCATCGTTTCCGAGCTTCATTTCCTCCTGTGAGACAGTCATGCCCTGAGAATAAGTGGATGACACTCAGACGTTGTTTTCGTCTTGTAAGTTCTTCCCTTCGCTATACAGTATATAATGCCATCCTAAAGCTTCAGGAAATGTGATTCACAAGACCTGAGGCACTCCAACACATACTCCAACACATACACAAACACACACTCACACATGCGCACACAGTACAAAAGAAGCTCTTCGCTCCTGCTGTGCCATTTTGACCCAGTTATGCAGGTTAACGTTCTCTGGCGGTGTACGAGAACCCTGCCTCCTATAGGCACTGCAACACCCACTTACAGAGCCAAGGGTGAGCGGTTTGAGTTGCACAACAAACCCTCAGACATTGAAAATACTTGGTGTTTATCAGCAGCCGAGGATGGATGGGTGTGGGTGGGGAGGGACAGAGGGGGGCGTTAGCATAAGGAAAAGACATCGAGAGGGGAAAAAATGCTGTGAATTGAAACTTGCAAACGTTCTAATGGAAATGGTGTTGACCCCTCGGCGGTATTGTCGGAGCTGAGGCATTGTTGCAATCAATACGCGCTCTGGGGAGAGCGCATGGGGCAAGGACCTTTCGTTCCCCACCATGCCGGAAATAATGCGAGACGCTGATTTGTTATTTTCCAGACACGGAGAAAACAAGCAGAAGGGTGGCAGTGCACGCAGGTGCCTCATTTTGGGAATACTTCAGAGATATGAAATAAACAGAGTGAGGAAAGAAATGTATCTGCGAATGAGGGATAAACAATATCGTAGAGTTAGTGCCGGTCTGCTTTAGGCGGCGGCTGCGTGGGCAAATGGTGTTCATTAGTATTTCATAAATCATTATTGTAATGTTACACTAAGGTCTCAATTTTTTTTTTCAAAAAAGCATTATAATGTTCATAACTGAAAAAATAATGCAGTAAGTCAGCTTTAGCATTACTGTCCTCTTTCCTTCAGTTTTTGGCCTCCATGAGCCTGGTGTCAGAAGCTTGTTAGAAGAATTTTTTTAATGAAAATGAACAAAAATTCCATGTTCTTGAAAAACGTCTCTTATGCTCACCAAGGCTGCATTTTTTAAAATAAAATACAGTAAAAATAGTAATATACTGACATTACAATTTTCTTTTCTTTTTTTCTTTTTTTTTATTCCTGTGATGGCAAAGCTGGATTTTTAACAGCCATTAATTCAGTCTTCAGTGTGGCATGATCCTTCAGAAATCATTCTTATTTAGTGATTTGATGCCCAAGAAACATTTCTATTATCATATTATCAAAATTTGAAACAGTTGTGCTCCTTAATATTTTTTATGGAAAACATAATAATTTTTTTTTTCAGGATTGTTTGATGAATAGAAAAAACAGCATTTATTTGCAATAGAAATCTTTTGTAACATTAAAAATGTCTGTTCTGTCCATTGATCAATGTAATGTGTCTCTGCTGAATAAAATTATTAATTTAATTAATTAGAAATACCAAAAAAAAAAAAAAAAAACTTACTGACCCCAAATGTAAATATTTGATTTAAAAATATTTTTATATTTTGAGCAGTCAAGTCGTTTTTGGCAAATATACTTCTTTCTTATCAAATAAAATCATTTGTAGGATTTTCTTCTTTTACTTGAAGTCAGTAAGTCTTGGTGCATTTGCTCTGATATGGTAGACACAGGCAAGCATATACATACCTATCACATTCATCCAAGCAGAAAAGCAGTAGAGCTGATGTAAAAAATAAATAAATAATAATAAAAAAAACTGTTCTGCTAATAATGTGCAGTTTTATGTTTCAACCACAGATGGCGAAAGAGAGGCTGGAGTTCCAAAGTGCAGCTTTAATCGAGAAGCTATCATTACTTCGGTGTCGAAATCATTTGGGCAGTTGGAGTGATGGATTAATCTCAATTGCATTTCTCGAGACTGTGTGTGTTGTGTGGATATTGCCACCTCAAATGGCCCTGGCTGTCAGATGGCAAAAAAACAAAGCCAAAATGAGGTGTTGGATAAGTTAAGGATACCCTCATGTGAAGTGGACCACTTGCTCGAGCTCAGTATTGCCCACTCGTTTTATAGGATACCCTTTCTACTCACACACACCTGGCTGAAGTGGCCATTTAAAAGTGCCTCTTAACGTGTATAGATGCTGTTGCTAAAATGACTCAACTGTATGTAAGGGCCTCTTGACTACTCAGTCCTTCCAAACTGCATATTACACACACACACACACACACACACACACACAGAGAGAGAGAGAGACACACAGACACACAGACAATAGCACTTATTTTCTCCCCTGAGTCTGTCCTGCTACCCTCAGAGTAACATTTCACTAGGCAGTTCATGTATTTCCATTTCATTTACTGTCTTTGCAATATGTGAGTGCTGTACTTGAAATATAGACATGTTTGATTCCCATGTAACTCTTGCACACATGATGCAGGGCCCTATACCCAACACCTATATTCAGTGATTCTGAATATAGGTGTTATGCAGCTTCTCTTCTCTCAGCTCAGTGTCTTTGATAGCATAGATTAGAACATTTTGTCTGTGGACATAAGGCTGGGATAAATCTGTGCTTGGATACCAGATGCAGCTGTGATTCCTAAAAGGGCAGATACTTTTCACATGCTAAGCGTTTGTTCAATGTGGAATACTCTCTTGTTCTCTTTCTAGGGGGAATTAACTAAGAATCATGCCATTGTTCATGTGTACATGCATTATGTGCTGTTTTACCTGATTTAAGGAATTATGCAAATAATGTCACAAATATGACCAAAAATAAAGAATTGGCTCTATTTCAATTCATGATTGTGAATAGAATTGGCCATGGCTCACGGGAAGTTCATTTGGAATTTAAATTCTATCTATCTATCTATCTATCTATCTATCTGTCTGTCTGTCTGTCTGTCTATAACTAGTTTTGTAAAGTCACAATCTATTATTCGAATATAAAGGAAATATGTTTGCAGTGAAAAGAATGCCAAAGTCTTCACTTGCTGCTGTTTAGTGAGTTCTCCCCTCGTTTCTCTTTCTTTGGGTTGTTCAATTTATGACCACCTGGCAGAACGCTCCAGTCTAAAACACCTGACTACAGCCTGGGAAGGGACCCTTGCATCTGTGCGTATGTGTGTGTTTGCATTATATGTATCTGGGCTTCTTTCATCTTCGCTGACATTGACAAGTTTCCCTGCGTGATCCACCGAGTGCGTATGCGTGCAATTCCTCACCCACCCCCCAACGTCCATCATCCTGTCACACACTCTCACACATCTGGCCATCTGCCCAGATATGTGTGTGACTGTGAGTGTGTTTGGGTGGGTTTGGGTGTCTTGTTGATCCTAGCTCACCCTCTCTTGTCAATCTAGAATTACCCAAGGCCTCTTGTCCTGCCCTGCTTCTGACAAGCATCAAACTCCTTTCCACAGCACTCTTTGTTTCTTTGGTCTTCACTCAATTTCCTTAGGCCGTCCCTCAGGCTCAATACATGATACTGTTCCTTGTTGTGAGAATGCTTGTTAGTCCGGAGAACTGGCTCTCTGTACTACAGTAACCGGTCAGTGAGACCGTAGTAACTCTAGCTTCTATAACTGTATCCTCTTTATCTGTAGCCTGATAAGGTGTAACCCTGCGCTTCAGTTTCCTCTCACACCTGTTTGGCTATTGTTCAGCGTCGCCGCTAGTGTTTCAGCTGCTACAGTAGCCCATTATAAGCCTTACTATTAAATGGATTGATCGACATTATTTTGATGTCATACTCAAGAGCCACACTGGTTTGTGAATGGACATGAAAGTTAATCTAGTGGCCAGAACAATGGCTTTCTGGATCAATTCTCTGCATTCTGAGGTGGGGCTGTATAGGGAAAGGGGGCGACAAAGGGCCACTTCTCATGTTTGGACACCGGACGGTATTTGATAGGGACGTTCATGTAGAGAGGCTTTGTTAGGGGCAATGTGGAGGTGTAGAAGGGTATGAGAAGGTGGGTATGTGCATGGAGGATATGAAATGGATGCAGATGTTAGTGTGTGCTTTATATATTAGCAGAGTAATTCAATATAGTGACACTACTAACATTCTTCAGTACTGTAACTCAGCTGCTTTAAAAATGATATTTTTTCAACAACGTAGAATATATATATACAGTATATACACACACAGAGAAATTTGAGTGTTTTTATAGCTTTATTGATTAATGGATGTAGTGTAAATGGATCTTTATGTGTAATGCTGTCACTCAAACTGAGATCCACACTTTCTTTGCAAGACAAATATTGCTTAAAAACTATATCACAATATCAGCATATAGCATTTAGTTTTTGATTACTAAAATTACCTTACTGTTTTATCATATAAACCCCCTAATAAATATAAATAGTAATTTGATTTTAGCATAAATAAATAAATGAATAAATAAATAGTTAGTTAGTCTTTTATATTTCTTTTTGAATCATGTTCCTAAAAGCTCTTATTCCCAACCTCTTCCCCTAAATGTATTAATTGAAGTAAATTAATATAACTTGCTAGATTTATTTATTTATTTAGCTTTGAATGTGCATTTGATTTAAAATAAAACAGTGGCTTATAATAAAATAAATAAAATAAAATAAAAATAATAGGCCTTGCAGTGTCATTTTCAAAGTAGCTTCCTCAATACTGTGTATGTGTATGAATGGTTGTGTGTGTTTACTAAGAACAAGAGAGCTGTAAATACACACACACACACACACACACACACACACACACACACACACACACACAGGTATGTTTTTGTGAAACCTTCTGCATTTTCCAAAAATACATTTCCCAATCCTCATCTCGTTCCCATTCCCCCTGCTTCTCCATCTCCCTGTAATAAAAAAGCAAAAAGGCCAAAAATAAAATTGTGAAAATTGTTCCAAAATGTGAGGAAATCATCCATTGAGTCCCACACAAACTCGTAGCACGTATACACACTCTCCCCACATCTCTCCTGTCTCTCACTGGCTTACTTGGTTCTGGCTGAATAGGCACACTTGTTTGAATGTCATATTTACACCGATGCTTTGTCAGAAAGCGAACTTCCTCGGGTGTGAGCGGCGGAGCCCGAGCATATGGCCGTCAGACTCTGGGGAGATATGACAGCCAATCGGAGCGGGTGTGTGGCGCTGGCCGGGCAGATGCTCTGGGCTTGGCGGCGATTAAGTGGAGATCATCACTGTTTTCTTTGAGCACCACTGTGCCTTGTACTCAGAAGTGTTTGGTTAATCACTGTCTGCATTCGACAGAAGCTGCCAAAACGCTCATTAAGTCGGAATTGTTTCCGACATGTCATGCTTGGATGATGGAATTTTTTTTTTTTTTTGGTATTTATTTATTTATTTTCTAAGCGGGAAGGCCAATCACACATCGGTGTGTGCGGTTTGTTGCTCATATATGACACTGATATTCTAAACGTCTGTTTGGAGTTTACTGTATGTAGTGTGTGATGTGTGCCTGTGTTGCAGCTCTTCTTTCAGTCTTTGTCTCTTGTGTGCTGATGGATTGTGTGTGTGTGTGCGTCTGGCCTGGCCTCTGAGGAAAGAGATTCTTTCTTTTCTCATCTATTCGGCTGAGGAGCTTCTGGTTTCTGCATGTTATTAGCAAAACGCTTCGAGCCAAACTTATCCAGCTCTGTGTGTGTGTGTGAGTGTATATATGTGTGGCTGCATGCGGAGGGAACAACACTTTCTCCTGTGTGAGAAGTGTGTGCATCACACATTGACTTGTACGTTCATGTATTTTTGCTCTCGTTCTCCACGCCGTTCCACTCTTTAAGCCGTCATCCTCTCCTGATCGCATCCCACAGCAATACTTTATTTCCCCAAACACTGCTGTTCCTGTGCATGAAACATTTTTTGAAGTGTGGCAAAACTGAGGTATTGTAAGACACTCAGCCTGAACGAGCCTTATGTCTGGTTAATCACAACATAAATACAAATAATAATATGATTACTGCATCTCTGTTGTCGTGCGGCGCTGGAAAATAACATTTACCATTCCCTTTTTATGTTAATCATCTTGTTAACAAATAACAGACTGCTTCTAGTGCTGAGCTAATGCTGCTAATCTTCCAGCTGTGTAGCAAAATATATATATAAATAAATAAATATATAAAAGCTGAAATAACCTATTTTGTAACACACCCACACGCGGATATTGCTTCATACGATTGGAGGTGCTGTTCTCTCAAATGTAAAGCTTTTGCTCATTTGCTCTACAATAACTGCACGGTATTAGAGCGACTTTGAATGCATTTGTATGGCAAAGCAGTCATGCTCACCTTTTAAAAAAAGACTCGGATCCCCTTTTTTTTTTGCAGGTTGGAGATCCCTTTAGAGGTTTTTTGCCCCTGTTCAAACTGTTTTATTCAACTTTTCAATGGGCCTTTCAGTTTTTCTCTGTCTAAAGCTTTTCGTTTTATGTTGAATAGTTGAATATGCAGATATTACTTGCCTTTATTATGGCTTAGAATATGCAGATATAATTTGCTAGAAGCCTTTCTTATGGCCTAAATTATAATGCATTTATTGATTAATTGATTTGTGCTGCTGTATGAATCCATGCATACTTATTTCTATAAAAATTATTCATCAGTTTTTTTCTACATATTTTTCTGGGGATGAATAATCTACATTGATGATTTCTCATTGTCTTTGAGTGTCCTCACGGCTCGCGTCAAGGGGATCTCAATCAGATTTGTCTTTAGGGATGGCAGAATGAGTAGCATTCTGGTGTTTTGCTGATCACAAACAGGATATGAGGTCTTGATTGAGTAGCGGTGCATACGAGTCAAAGACAGTCTGTCATAGCGTCCTTACAGAGACACCGAATCCCATTGTGACCACCCTTCAATCACGAGGCCTGTTTAGTTAACGCTTCATTAGCATGGGTCTTCACGTACAACATGATGGGCAATAGGGATGTCAGAAGTATTGGTACTTTTGTATCAAGTCGATATTATAATAATAAAAAAAATAAAAAAAAATAAATAAATAAAAATAGTAAAAGTAGCATCGAGGAGAGATCCATTAAGTGCTCTTCTTGGTGAAAACAATCATATTGATGAGATATGTCAGTTTTGTCTTAAAACAAAACAAAACAAAAAATGGATGTAATAAAATATTGGATTGGTGCAGTCGGCCTTATATTGTAATTGCAGCCTAATAGGGTCAGCTGCTCTCTTTTATCTTTAATATTTTTCTAATATTAATAAAACAGCAATACTGACAAAAAAATATAAATTAATTAATATTTACATTTTAAAAATTAAGGAATGAGTCAAATAACAACCAATTTGAGAATCATGACATTTCGGTATTTGGTATCAACAACTGAAATTTTGGTATCATGACAACCCTCAAAGCCAAGAGCCATCTGTTTGTCAGCTGCAAACCGAAATGAGAATATCGTGAAAGGTTTTGCCACAAATAGATATGCGAACGTCCACCTCTGCGATAAATCCATTTCACTCCTACGTCAAACTGCACGGTTTGAACTCAACTCATCTGGAGGAGAGAGTGAGAAAAGAGAGATAGAGAGAGAAAGAAACCTGGGAGGCTAAGTGAAAGAAAGACAGAAAGCACAGCAGATGCTGCGCCGATTAGCTGGATTAGTTCCACTGCATTTTCAGCAATAAAGTTGCAAGTCATTTGGCTGAGAGCGAACGAGAGCCACACATGAAATTCTGTCAAAGTGTTAGCAGCAGAATTAGCATGTTTTGCTAACTCTCCTGATGCGCAGTTATATTGTGACCCAAATGCAAATCGCCAAACAAATCTGAATATAGCTAGCTGTCCGGACCACATTTACTTTTTTATGTGAAAGTAGAAGGTGCTTTGGTATTTTTTTGTGATATTTGATGAGGATATATTTGTTTTGAGTGCCTGGCGGTTGATATTCTCCTTTATCTGGAATGGGTTCCTGTGCTAACTAGCCATGAAAGTGTGCAGATTAGACGTCTCTGATTCTGCAAATTGCAATGAGGAAAGAAATAATTGTGCTAATAGGATTTTGTCTATGTGATTTTGTTAATGGTCTGAAAATATCCCATTTCAGTTCATTTAGTGGAGTAGAATGTGTCTTATTGGAGTGCTTATCTATGCTTGTTTTTCCTGATTATTCTGTATTTTTTTCAGCAACAGCCAATTTTCTCCCAATTAAAGCATGATATTAGTGCTTAGAGGCTAAATGAATATGAAAACATTACATTACAGCTCAGTATTTGCTGCCTGTGATTAGAACGATAATTGTTAGCATGTGTACAGTCCTATTTCTTAACTTGCTAATGCAGGTGTATGTTAATCCACACAGTATTTAAGGCAAGCTAGCTGACATTTTAAAGCAATAATGTATGCGAGTAGAGAATATTGTGTGCTTACATCTTATTGACAGCACATTTATGTTCAGGAGCGTCCCTGAAAGCAATTTCTAACTAGCTTTACTTGGGTACAAAAACTCCAGCTCTGCCAGTTGGCCCAAAGTTAGCGGGGAGCTGTCGGAGTAAATGGCAGCAGCTGCTCGCAGTTCTAAAGAGCATGTCCCAGTCAGCGCGGGAAAAGTCATGGCATCTACATTAATACTACCTTAATGGCCCATCTGCCGCTCCGTAGGGTCCCCGCACCACTCTATGGAGTCATAGGCGTTTGACAGGCAGTCTTCAGCATGCCAGACGCCCACCGCATGCCAAATGGCCCAGAGACGGCCTGACGTCGCCCGGATCTGTCAAACTCTTTCCTCACTGCTCGTCAAAAATGTCCCCGGTGAAAGTTACGGTGGCTTTTCACACGTGAGCGCTTCTGGATGTATGGGGAGGACATCAGATGAGTTGACGGCTAGCAATTGACACCTCCTTCTCTCTCTTTCTGTTTTTCTTTCTCTCCGTTCTTCGTTCAGTCACTCTTTTGCACGAACTGATGGAGTTTGAGATCTGGAGAACTTATTTTCACAGCTGTTTGAAGGAAAAATGTCATCCCAGGCTCATTCGAAATATGTGCCTGTGGCGACATTTCTGCAAAATGATATTATTTTGCTTTTTGCACATTTCGCGAGACTTTCAAAGTGAAATGTTCAATAAGTGGCACTAAAAGTGTGTTCAATTTTCAGATGAACAGATAAGCATGAATGTGGCAATGTTTTTTTTTTTATGTTGGAAGTTGCTGCAGTTTGGAAATGAAATGTCTGTGGTGCTAAAAGGTTAATGCTCTGTATTTGTAAATAACATACCAACTACACTAAACCTTAACCGATAGTGATAACAAATGCAAACATGAGATAAAAAAGCATTTTCTGAAGCATGCCATTTATAGCTTGCTTTGAGCTCTTTTATTGTGACTTGTGTTTCACAGGACTCATACCTGAATACTCTCTGCATCATAAATGCTGTACCAGGTGAGCTACTGAGCAAGTTTACTACAACATGAAAAGCCATATACAGTGTATGGAGAACATAACATGATACAAATATTAAAATGTACTAGTTTACCACAGCAAATCATGTGCTGTGTAAAAGGTGTTTTGAGATCATAAAATTGTATTTTTAAAGGAACCATACTAAAGTCTTTATTAATTAATAATCTGACCTTGTAATCAGAATTTATGTGAATAGGAATAAAAGTTGCTGGTACTGCCACTAGAGTAATTTCAACTGGAAACTGCAGTGAATTGTATGTATAGGTACATTTAAAAAAAAAATGTAGGTAGAGGCATATATATATATATATATATATTTTTTCATTTTTTTAAACATAGCGGCCAGCTACAGGCTAAAAAAGTCAATGAAAAAATGTTAAACTGTGTAAAACCCCTTTCACCATAGGCCTTTCTTTGAATCACAGCTTGATATTGTTAAGAGTTTAGGTTCCAATTACAAATGCTGTTTTTTTACCTAGCCGTGCACCAAACAGCATGTGTGGGCGACCGAAAACTCAATGTTATACTGCGTTTGAAAGTGCTGTGCCTTTCTGTGTTTTCTCCATATTTAATCATATGTAGATAGGCAAAATAAGGCACAGTATCATTTATTATTTAAAACCAAACATGCCAAAAAAGAAACTATGTGATCTTTTCCGGCGCCGGGTGGGGGGGGTGGGAGTCAGGGAAAGGCCAGTGAGGGAACAGTTGGTTGGTTATCTGGAGGGAAAAATATGCATGTGTGTGTGTATTTTGCCACCAGCTCTTCAAAGGCTAGCACTCTGCTGTAACACAGCTGGGAACAGCAGGGAAAGTTGAAGAGTGCCTTCTTCCTCCTCTCCTCCTCCTCCTCCTCCTCCTTTCTGCTGATGTGTAATGTTTTTCTCTCTCTTTATCAAACCGAAGTTTTGTATTGCCTTTCGCCCCCTCACTCCCTCACTCTCCGTCTCTCTGGGCATCTCTGCTCTTCTGTGGCAGTCCCAGCCGGAGGGAGAAAGAAAGGGAGGAGGAAGATGAGGAGGATGAGTGGAAGGGGTGTTCTGTGATACTGCCTGCGAACCCATGATGCCTTCTCGCTGAACTCTCCTCAGCGATCTATTCCTGCATTCTGTTCCATCTAGTTCCAGCCAACCTGGCCTCTGATTACCAGAACTACTCTTTTACTAATACTAAAGGAACACTGTATCATCCTTGCATTAGAACTATTACAGGCGCTTAAAATTAATAAAGCCAGGTATGTGTTTTTTTCACACAAATTCCTACCATCTTACTATATAAAGACAGGGCGTAATACGTCTCGAATCAATTAAAAATATAACTAGTCGACATGTAATCGCACTTCACAGGCATGCAAATGATCTTATATGAGCTCTTGCACTTCGATTCACCCTAAACTTGTCATCTAACTCCTCTTGTCTGTAGACGGAGCATTCAGCAAATCCCCGTGCTGCTCTTATCAGGGGGTCAAGAGTTAAAATGTGCTGCACTGTAAGAATTATCCCAAGCGCTGTGTGGGTTTGAATGCTCCTTGTGTTAGTGCTGCATGGAGTGAGTGATTTTAATTCAAACAGGGAAGTTCTTCATGTAATTAACCTTGAAGCCTGCCCCCACCCCTCTTTTAATTTAAGTCGTGTGCTTCACTGTGGGGTGTTTTTTTCCCCCTCTCTCTCTTGCTCTTGATATATCGCTTACTTGTTAATTTTTTTTTATTTTTTTGGTTAACATAGATCATGGTGTTTGGCTGAGACATGAGGGTGTTTTAGACCTCTGCTGGTACCTCAGGGTATGAATCTAAGAGATCAGCATGTAGCTGTGCAGACCTCATTCTGATGTGTACAGTGTGATAACCTGGAGAATAATGAGGAAACATGTTTTAATGTTATTTATAATGTTTATAATGTAATAAAGAAAACTGCAGAAACCGTTATCTCATTCCCACTTAGTAACACACATTTTTGGTACCAGTTCTCATTCATATATTATTTAGAAACAATATATTATGAAGGGCCAAAAAGGAAATAATTATATACAATTTTAAGAATTAAAAATCATAAATCCTAAAAAAGGTCATAATTCTGAATATATATGGTGCCTATGTAGGAGGATATATATTTGCTTAATTTTTGGTCTTTACAATTTGTTTCACCCTTTTTTACCTTTTTATGTTATATGTCAAGTAATTGAGTTATTCATGATTTATTCTGTCCATTTTCCTCTCAGTGGTTCTGATTGTGTGTGTAGATATTAATCTCTGTCCAGCAGAGGGAGTGTGCAATTTTCAGAACATCTATTGTCCTCAAATGCAGATGCGCATAAAAAACAAAAATCATTTTATTTCATGTTTTACAGCAGGAAACAAGTATACAATCACCTCATTACCAGACAAAAAACTATCAATCATGACAAACTGAATCATTTTTAAATCCAGAGTGTGTAATTGAACATTTTAAACACCCCAAATGCATTGTGTGAGTTCTGTTGACTTGGAATGAATTACTGATGTTTATTTGCATTGATAGAGTTATGCAGATTTTCAGCCATAACCATTGTCTATTCTTTCATAAATTGCTTCAATAAAAAAACAAATAAATAAATACATTTCCCTTCACAGAGCCAGCAGCATTGAGAATCATGAGTACAGCTCTGATACGGACTAAATGTAGAGGTGATAATTCTGCTCAGATGAGATGTAGCAGTGTAGTGCTAATCACAATGAACAAGCACAGACTTGTTCTCAATAACAGAGAACCTTTCTCACTTCAAGTTCACACACACACACACACACACACATACACATACACACAAATCAAAGTGTCAAATTAGCTAGAATTGTTTATTGCATAGGAAATCTTCATTCACTTAACAGTTGCCCCACTCTTGCGCTGTATTTCAGTGCAAAACCTGCATCTCACGCACTAAACAACCACAATCCAGTTTAACCAGATGCTAAATACACTGATATAGCACTGCACTGTGAGTATTTACAGTAAATTAAGTCGGTGCCATTCATTTTGGAGCAAATACACCACATTTATATGTAAACTAGGCTCTATTTGTGCTATTAACTTGGTGCAATTAATGTTGTGCAGAAGCTAATGTTGTGTAGGTGCAATTCATTCTTAGTGAAATCTCTTCATAGCAATCCATTTGTGTGATATATTGTATCAGACCTTCAACTAGCGGCATCAACCTTTCCTCACATCTTTCTTTTAGTCTGGAGAGGGTCATCTGTTGTGACATGTCACATTGTGTCTTTAATTAAGAGTCGGTGTCTCTGGGGTTACTGAGGTTAGAGGAAAACCATGTTAATAGTAGGCGTATGATGAGTGCCTGTTTTTAAACTTTTGTAATGTGTTTTATTGAACAGGCCTTTCATTCCTCTCAGGATGAGTTTTTAGGGTAGTTTACTGCATAACGGTGGCTTGTGATGTGCTAATGTTGATCATTTTGAAATTTTAACTAGCAGATGGAAGCGGTGTTGATTCATTTCGGATGGATGTGACAACAAACTCTTTCACAAGTACATTTTCTGACAACAAACAGATATCATTGTGGTTAGCTCAAGGCAATAATCACAACCTTCTCTTTTTATTGTACCTGCAGCACCATTTTATGAGCTGTGATCAGTTGTTCCTCTCATTGTGTCTGTGTGTCATTTTGCCTCGTCTCATTCAGTCCTAAGTTTCCTGATTGATCCAGAGAGAGACGCAGCGCGGCAGATGCCGCTCTAATTATACAGTTGTTTTAAGGTTGTCAGGTTGCAACAAGGAGGAAATCATCAAGGGAGGGGTTTTGATGGACGGAGGGTGTATTTCAAGCATCTGGCAACCGCGGCAGCTGCTGTACCATATCCCCGCTGCCAGCTTTCTGGCTAAATAAATATCGCCTCAATCCATCTTGTAATGGCAAGTGTAAATTACTGCACCACCTCAATAACTGGTTTAATATGATATTTTTTTCCCGCCATTTCTAGCTGTATATTGATTTCACATAGCTGTTAAATGGCACCGGTACTATTTCTCTAGAGTGGAGCTTGTTTTTCTGTGACTCTAAGTGTCTCGTGTTGGATTGTGGACAAGAGGGAAATATAATCTCTTTATTGACCAGCCATTATCTCTGTTTGTTTATATATTATAATATAAAAAATAATAAAATATATATTATGTTATGTTCTATTCTGTTCTGTTCTATTCTATTCCGTCTTAGTCTTATATTAGCTTCCCTCTTAGTCTCTTGAGTATTTCTTCAAAACAAAAAGTCAGTGACCACATCAGCACTACCAAATATGTAAAACTGAATTACAGTTTTGTTTGCGTAAAAAATACAGTGTCAATCATTTTTTATATATGTACTCTTTTCTTTTTCTTTTCCCCTCTCTAGCTGGTGAGGTGCTGGTATAGCTGACCCTCAGTACGGCTTCTTACTCTGACAGCCAGGGGCCATGAGGGGCCGTTAAGGGCCATGTGGGCCCGGTTGCAGCTGCTCCACTCTCCTTGCCCACTCAGCAGGCACACTGTGCCCTTTGAGCCCACCTGCCATTCAGTCCAGCACAGGTTAACACAATCACACACACACAGGTTTATTGACTCGTGTGACTCAGTGCACTTAGTTATGCTTCAGTGAGTATGCTGAAACAGAAATGAGTATGTTTTAAATAAGAATCTTTTGATATGTGTCATAGACATTTCGTATTCATCTGTTTAACAGGATTCGAGCAGGTCTGTTGATGTGTGCGATAATGCGGATCGACGTGCTCGTGCGTGCAGCGTGTGTGCGTTCCTTCCCCACAGACGTTTGCTTGCCATCTCTGTTTTTCTGTATCTCCTCGTAGGTGAACAGATGTAGGGCCAGCAGTGGAAATCAGCAAGGAAACCCCACACTATTCAATGTGATTTTAATCAGCGGCTCTCCTACTGACCCATTTATTTCTGCACTGAGCTGATTGCGTTGGCTGCCGCTGACGAGCCCGACCCACGACACGCCATAATTACCCATCACATCAGATATGTCCTACAACCATCATAGAGCAACTCATAATCTCAAAATTACTGTACTCTGGGCAAAGTGGATCATCTCTTTCAGTCAAATCAAACTTTCAGGGTTGTTATTGTCAGATTTCCCATCCCTGGCGTATCATCAGCTTGACTCGTTTTATTCAGCCCTGGCAGCCCAGCCGTCGTACTCTTTTAGTCAATGGCATCTGTAGTGGAAATCAATATGCAGATATGCATGGAAAATTGTACCGGTCTGGCTGATAATGAGATTTTACTGTGAAGACAAAGCCCCTGGGTGCAGTGATTGGTATCTGAGAGAGTCTACACTGTCCTCAGCACTCGCTCCCTTGAGACCCGTCACAGTGCTAACATGTCTTCTGTTTTAGCTGCACAAAGCTAACAGTGCAGCTTAATGGATTGAGCACCAAACTCCTTTTTGCAGGGTGTTCGGTACACAAAAATGTTGTACAGGTATTGAGACAAATAAGAGAAAATAGCATTTGTTAATACCATCAACAAACAAACATAGCCTTATATAAAGCTTTACTGGTCATTGGTTACACCGTTTTGTTAATTAAATAAGAGGGAACATACAAGAAATAATTATATGAAATCTGAATATTCATTTAAAATTCCGGAATATAAAGTTTTAATTCTGAATATATAAATATTATTCAGGATTTACATTCTGTGGTTTATTCTATCGATATATTATCTATATATTTACAGTGTACATTCATACAGTTTCATATAGATGGATGGATGGATAGGATTCTAAGGGAGAGCAGGATTGTGATTTGCAGGTTTTAATTGGTCTGCAGGAGTGCTCAGCAGTATTTGGGGCTGTCCGTACTTGCCACAGGACAGCAGGTAAGAAGGGTCTGTCTTTTCCTGAGTGATCGAGATTTGACATGCCCAGACTAGAACTGGTTCCCAGCTCCTGATGACAGTGCCACTTCCATGCCCCAGTTAGAGCTAACAGAAAATGTCAAACCCCCTTCCCCTTCTTTTTATCACTCCCTTTTTATTTTCTCTGTCTCCATGCCATCAGCAAATCACAGCAGTTAGTCAGCTATTACCATTAACTGTTTTTTTTTCCTAGGCACTTTATGCTTATCAGCTCTAGGAAATAAAAGCACAGCACCCAATCTGTAACATGGGTAGTGTGCATATTGCTATCTGTGCATCTTTGCTATATATGTGTGCATCAGGTTGTTATTTATAAAAGCATCCCTGTTAAAGAGCGCATAATGTACAGATGTCAGTTACAAACAATCTCCGATTTCATTGGCAAATTCATGTGGTTTGTTTAAATAAAGAAAACAGAGAAAACTTATTTTGTGTTTGGAACAACATGAGGGTGAATAAATGACAGAAATTTAATTTTTGGGTGAACTATCCCTTTAAGCAGATATGCAGTGCTGCACTGTATTATGGTTATTATTATTATTTTATTGTTTTCACTGTTTATGTGTGTATTTATTTGTTATATGTTATATTATTTGTGTTGTTGCCGTCTTCTTGCTTTATTGGCAGAGTATCCCAAGTTCAGTGAAATTATTTTTTCATGCTTCTTCACAGTTCTAAGACAACCTGCTTTTGGTATTAGCAACAGACATAGAAACTACTGAACATTTACCAACTTAATACAATATGAAACAGAATAAATATATAGTTTTAAATATATATTAAATATATATTAAGTTCCTACACAAATATAATAATATGAAAATATAAAATGCAATGTAGGAATATATATAAATGCAATCAGTAAAGAGAAAAAAAAAACAGTGCAGTGACAGTGCAAGATCCTTGGCAATAGCAGTAAAGTGACTGACAGTACGTAATGAAGTCTATTGTGAGCAGGTTTCATAGAGTTAACCAATGTAACAGCGCAATATATATTTTTAAATGTAACTCTACAAGTTATTTATTTTTGCAATTATTTTACATGGAAACATTGTATTTTTTTATGACAACTATACAAATAAAACTTTTGCTGCATTTGATTCCTGTTACTGCATGTACTGGTTTAAAGGTTCCAGTCAGAGTGTGGTTTTCTGCTCTTCTCTCACTAGATGTGCCCTCAGCTGTTCTCTGTGCCATTACTGCTCCCTGCACTTTTTATCCTGCACCTCGGAGACCCCAAACTGCCAAACGAGGTGAATTATGGCCAGTTATATGGAGTGGACTCTGAGCCACGGGGGACAGGACATAGTCAGAAGAACTAACCACAGTTCTGACCATTAAAAGCCAGGCTGACACTGGCCCTTCATCTTACCTCCTCCACGAGACGAGTGCTCCCAACCTCTGCTTCCCATGAGAAGAGAAAGAGCCGAGAGAAGAGAGCCCCCTCAGCCCAGGCACGCTTCCCCCCATCATTATGAGTTAAGCTTCTCACCTCTACCTTTCTTTCTGGGAGACTCCCTCTCTTTCTCTCTCTCTCTCTCTCTCTCTTTATCATACTGTGGCTTTTCGGCGTTGTGCTGTCTGTTTTCTTTTTGTTGCTCTTTTTTTTCTGTCTCTGCCTGTCCTTCTTTATTTTTCTCCACAAGGTTAATTGCATTAGCTAAAAGAAGCCCGGCCTGTTGGTTGCTCATGGAGGTCACAGTTAGGCATATGACCCTCACAAATCTGCTCCGGCCACCCAACACCACAGCTGAGATAATAGGGCTGCTGATGAGGCTTCAATTGGTGTCCTGGTCTGCTGGGTATCCCAAAATAACAGTGAAGCAGTGATTTAGAGGTTTGATGTTATTCCTGTTACGCCTGCTTGCGAGCAAGACTGCTGTGATCTCTAAAGCGCTAGTATAAATGAACATCCCCAGTGACTCAGGGAGGGAAAAAAAATCAAAAGAGATCAACATTTTTGTTGATTGTAATGAATATTTTTAGAAAAATGTCAGCCATGATGCATGTATTCATCCTCTCTTTAAAATAATATGTCTAGACCTTAGGGTAGCACCATATTTATTATCTGACAGCAATGAAAACGAGGCTGTGAGTGATGGAAGTTCAGTGGGTTGTACTGTTGTTTAACAACATACCGCTTGTTCAGGTGAAAGTTTATTTTTTTCCGAAATAAGCAAAAAAAAAACAAAAGAAAACCAAAAAATGTGTATGTTATTTAGGACATTTATACTGTGTGCCATTGTTTATGCCTCGTGTTAAATTCAATATGGCGTCTAACCTGACTAAGGGTTAAAGGGTTTTAGCCTAAAATAGTTAGTACCAGTTTGATTGGTCTAAAAACTTTATAAATAAATTAAATAAAATTAAAAATAAGTACATAATTTACAGTCACTTCCTCAGCAGCTGTAGGCTATTATTTTATGATTATTATTATATAATAATATTTGATTATTATTATTATATATACAATTTAGCTATTTTTTAATTAAAGAACATAGTAAACTAAAATTCATATAAAACAAGTACAAGTAACTCCAAAGATTTAAATAATAATAATAATACATTAAAAAAAAGATTTAAAAAAGACATTAACAAGACTCCAAATATAGATTTATAGTATTTTACAATATATGTACCTTTCACATTTTCCACGGTCTTAAAGGGGTCATATGATGCGATTTCAATTTTTCCTTTCTCTTTGGAGTGATCAGATGTGTGCAGCACATTTTATGGAGGACTGTTTCCTGATCCTGTTCGGCTGTTCTGACTCAAAGACTGTAAGTATATAATGGATTTTCATGTTTTTGAATCATCGCTCCGGCCTGACAGGGCATCATCACAAGGCTCCGGGGGGTGAACAAAGGCCTCCTGTAGCGAATCGATGCGTTTTTGTAAGGAAAATATCCATATTCAAAACATAATAATCACTTTAATCTAGGTTGCGCTCACTGTTGTACACTGGAATAAGTTCCGGGCTGATGAGGTATGGGGTCAGTGCTGCGCATGCACCGGTGAGTCTCGTGAAAACCAACATTTATTAACAGGAGCAAAGGAAGCAAAGTTTCCTTACTTTAGCAAAGTAAAAATTCTAATTAGTGACCGTTGTTTTGTTTTGATCTCTCCCCTGCGCTTCCGCGTGCGTCACTTCTGAGCGGCGCATGCGCAAAGCCGACCTCCATACGTCATCCGCCCAGAACATGAACTAACCCTTTAAGTGACCTAATTTTGCTAGATTTATGATTCATCTTACATGCCAGTAGGTAGTGCTAAGTGACTGTCTTCATGATCGAGTACTTCAGTAAATCACTCACTCAACCGATTCATTCAAACATTGATTCATTCACGATTGAAACCAGTGACGTGCTTTGCGAGTGAGTCTTTGAATCATTCACTCAACCGATTCATTCACATACACTTATTTATTTACCCAGGAACCAAACACCACCGCTGTGTGCTGCTTGGAGACACCTTGGCTTTGTTTGGAGCTACTGTACAAAAACTAACTGAAATATTGCGTCAAACATGTAAGTTACTCTATATTAATGTTTTATTTCGTTGTTGTATAAAACGTGGTGATATTGGCTCGTGTGATATTGTACAATTGATATTTTCAGCATGACATAACACTCCTTACTTAATACGAATCTCATTAACTTAATTTTCTCAGGTTACTCTAGTATTGTTAAAAAAACGCCTCTTTAATGATGCCATTCGTGTAATCTATAACTTGCTAGTTTGTATCCATGTGCATGTAGCGGGGCAGTTAGTTTTAGTCTTTTTTTTAGTCGGCTCTAATTGAGGTCAGTGAGGGAGTGTATGGGTTCTGGCCCTGACATGTGCAATAGATGCTTACTTCTGCTTGCCCCGGCCTCTCAGCGCTTCACTGCGTCTTATGGGAATTAAAAAGTGCTGGCCTGAGCCAGAGCCAGCCAGGTCAGGGTGGAGAGACTACCTTCAGCTGCTGCACTCCAGCAGGGCCACAGCTGGGCAACCTGGGCCATTGTGTCGAGGTCAGAGCAAGCAGGGAGCAGATTGTTATAGCGCCCGATAGTCATTTATTATGTTAGGTTGAGGAGTCAGCCGTTGTCTTTGGAGTGTTTTCAGTTTTCATGTGGCCTAGCAAGGAGTTCTTAATTTATAAGACCTAGATTCTATTTTTCCAATTGTGCCACAGATATATCAATAAGAAGAAATAGGGCAACGATTTTCAAAAGGCCTTCTGTTTATTTTCAGACAACGGGCAGCATAGTGGCATCGAATTAATCAAGTCTGTGGCGCCCTTTTATAAATCATATCGTATCCCTGTCCTGTTCAGGAAACTCTTGAACTTAATTACTTTTGTCCAAACTGTGCTCAGTACTCAACTGTCAGTTTAGCCCCTTTAAATGCAGGTGCAATACAAAACTCCACACCTTTTAATTGTGCTTACGTGTATGGAAAAGATTAATCATGCCAGAGACTATTATGAAATGAAAAAAATAGGAGTAGATATTTTTCTCTCTGATGTAAAACATCTGGCAGGATTCCATGCTTGAAAAATTAATGAGCATTTAATTGCCAATAATCATTTTTTACCTCAACGATATGAAGTAAATAGTTTTGCTGGAAGAACCAGATGTTTCAAATAAGCTGCCGTGAGCTTAACCCTTTGTTTTCTTTTTTAGAAGGAATCGCAGTATATGTAGCTATGTTCTTCTTTTGTTTACTTGGATAGCAACCTAAAAATCGCAGTGCTTCCTTATTGCCTTTGTGACAATGTTGTATACCTCCCTACTATATAGATACATTTCTATCATAAAAACAATTGTCATATATTAAATGTTTAGCTGCTTACATCTTACCTTACCGTCTTTCAGCATTAACACTGTAGCTTTGTTCTGGAATTCACACTTGGCTTCTGTGAACAGAAAAGGGTGGACACTTCTTTGATTTGATTGGCCATCTTAATCATTTTGAAAGTGGTAAGCGCTGTTAGACTGCTAAGGCAGCCCGCTACAAAAATATAATGTTTTAAAATGTTTTATTTTTTTTTCATCGTAACAGACACGTTGTGTAATGAAGTGCAGCAGAGCAACATCAAGTATCAGATATTGGGGGTGACAATACTTGTCCACCTCAATAGCTATGACTGCGTGCAACCAAATAATGCATTAGTGACTGGATTGATGGTCCAACCGGCCAGAAATGCCTTCATGTAAACACCACAATCGATGTGATTGAGCTCGATCCAAAATAAATTTTGATGAAACTCAAAGGGATGGTGTAGACCTGAAATAATCTGAACAATAGGAAAAATTAAGCATGTAAAAATGCTTGAATTTGACTGTTTTCAAAAATACTGTGTGCACATGTGTTATATACAGTGCTGGGTAGTAACTGATTACATGTAATCTACTTGTGATTAGATTTTACTGCATTTCAAAATGCTCATAATCAGATTACTGTTACTTTTCATAGATTACATCATTACATATTATTCTGTGTCATATTGTTCTGTTTGCTTTTCATCAACTCACAAACCCCTGGCCTGCAGTTCATTCACGAACCACAGTTTGGGAAGCCCTGGCATAGTGTAATGTTTAATACACTTCATGTTGATAACAAAGAATGAAATACATTTTCTTAGGTTTATTAGTTATGTCAAAAGTAATCTAAAAGTACTCAAAATGTAGTCAGAATATATAGATAGATTACATTGCAAACTACAATTTCATTATGTAATTTGTAATCAGTAAAAGACTAGAATTTGTAACCTACCCAGCACTGGTTATATATATAAACAGAACTTTCAAACTCTGAATGTGAATTAATGAAAATTATTGCATGTAAACATGCATAATGTTTATGGTTGGTTATGGTTCTGCTTCATGATGTAACCTGGCATTTCCAATATAGCTTCAGTCTACATTTCAACCTTCAGGCCTGAGGTGTATTGTCCTTAACTGGCTGTTCTGATCTTCTGCTAAAAGTTTATAATGTCAACGCTTTGCCCAAAGACAGTATGTAAGACTAAAAGTGGATGCCCCCCAGTGTGAGCATTTTTTCTCCTCTTGCTGAATGGGCTTGGTGCCAAACAGAAGAAAGAGGCGAGAGAGAACAAAACCAAATCCCTCGTTTGATTAAGGTTCACCCAAAGCCAGCCTGACATAAACTCCATACTAGAGTGATCATTTGCATGAGTTTGTTTGAATGGCAAAAACCTTCTCTTCCCTCTGATCCATCCTCTTTTGCCTGAGCTCTTGATTAAACTGACTTTGAAATGTGAAAATTGTGTGGGCCGCACTAGAACAATGTCAAATAGGCCTTGTGGAGGGGTGGAATGGATTTAAAGCCATTGTTCATTCTGACTCTTTTCTCCTGCATTAAAGACAGGGTTGCGGAGGTTTGTGACAGTCAGACGCCTGCATGCTTATCTTCCCCGCAATAGTGTTTTAATCTGTTTGGTTAGCGCATGCCTGTAAACAAATTTGTCAATCGCACAATGGCACTGCCACCTTTAGTTCGCAGCGGATTACAGCGTTTTTAAACAGTCTCAAAATGAACACCTCCCGCTGCGCACATCTCCACAAAAGATTTGATTAAATATCCGCGGATAAATAATTTGTGGATATATAGCGTCTTTTTCCCTATGTGATATTAGTATGCTAAAGGCGTGTTTGCACACCTTTAGAGGGAAGTCTTTTATGTGTTATTGTAAAGGGTTGTAATTCTTTTGATATGGAATTTAAGCAGTATTTTACCCTAAAAGTTTTGGCTTGAGAAATACTTTTACGTAGGCGGTTTTCAATTAGTTTCACTTAACCTTGTAAATAATTTCACAACATTAAAGGACTAGACAAGCTTTTGGGAGGATGTGGTTTGATCTATGCCCCGTTTCATCTCGGTAATTGCAAAAATGTACAACAAATAAGTTGTAAATCTGATGATCAAAGAATTTCAAATTGATCAATATTGTTGAAATATTGAGGGTTTGTGAGTTCCCAGAATGCATTGCAGCATTAATACATTATGCTGTAACTTATGTTTGCTGATTTTTTAAAATTACTTTTATTGTTGTTTTGTCACTAATTTTAGTTATTTGTTGTGTTGTGGTGTTAAAAGCATGCCTTTTTATATTTGTCACCGTTATTCAGGTTTGCGTTTTTAAGTTGAGGTCTGTGTACATCCCACTAAAACTATTTCCCAGATGTCTTTGCTTTGTGCGCCTTCAGAAACAAAGATAGCATAGTAAAATTCACATATTAAGTATCCTATAAAATATTGCAAAGCAAGAAATCTGTAGTATCCTTAAAGGGTTAGTTCACCCAAGCTGCGTCACACGGATACGCTGTTTCCGTTCAGATCAAATCACAACAACGTAGGAAACAGATCCGGCGTGATGCAGATGACACAGAACTACTTTATTATTATTTTAAAACGTGAAAAGTGTGAAATCACAATCATATTTTTGTTAGCATAATTCGAGTTAAATGAGAGCAGATAATGATAAACCCACATTTATAACTAAGCTAATATTCATTTAATAAATACTTTATTTGAGCTTCCTTATAAGATTCAAAAATCAATCAAATATAAGTGTTAGTTCGGTGTCATTATTATTTCCATTTGTATTGTTTATTATACTGTATTATTGAGTTTTCTTGAGTTTATTATAATTTTAAAATGTGAAAAAACTACGTTTCTGGACTTGGGAACATTTCAGTTGTATTGCTGTCTATGCATGGTCAGACAGCTCTCAGATTCCATCAACAATATCTTAATTTGTGTTCCGAAGATGAACGAAGGTCTTTCGGGTTTGAAACGACATGAGGGTGAGTAATTAATGACATAATTTAAATTTTTGGGTGAACTATCCCTTTAATGCATTTATTGTCTGAATGATGCATATTTAGTGATGAAACAAATTAAAAAAAACTAATTAGGACAATTTTAAAACAATAGTTGAGCGAACTTAAAATTCTGAATACATCAGGTTGTGTGTGAGTTTTATCAACCAATCTTTTTTTTTTTTTACAGTGCACAACTGTGAACTTTGAAGTTCATAGGATTAAAGGGGTCATATGATGCTTTTTTAAAGATCATTATTTTCATATGACCCCTTTAAGGCTTCTCCTCGTGAAACACCCCTGAAATGACCTTCAAGTGTTGGCTTGTGCTCCTTTAAGTGATTCTCTGTTGTTGTCAAACTGTCAAGTCATCTCGGTCTTTGATGGACACTACAAACAGAGCATGCTAGGTTCCTTGCTTTCGATTGCATTAACCCTCAACAACACAAACAGAGCGAAGTCGTCATTAATTCCAGCTGTTTATTTTTTTTTAAGATAAGAAGGGCTTTTATAACTAATCAGCGGCTGCGTGCTAGCTCTATTTACACGTGAAGAAAGATGGCTGTACTATAGGGCGAGGCGGTTTATTCAGTCATGCCGATGAAGGAAAGGACATTATTGACCTACGCCGGCAGCCATGTGTTTCAATTATTAACTGGCCGCCGTTTGTCAGGGAGGCTGAGTGATATGGAGGTGACGTGAGGTTCAGACCCAGGTTAGAGTCGTCCTCCATCCGTTATCATGTGTCTACGCAGGGCACTTTAATTGAATTACCCAATTTATACTTCAAGCAGCAATGCCTCAGCCTACATCCATGACGTGATACAATTAAACATGAGTTTGAAAGCTTATGTGAGAAGCAAAAAAGGCATCTGTCATGTGGTTCTATTTTTGTAGGAATATATTTCTTATTGCAGAAAGAGGCTTGTGTCACAAACTGTGTCCAGGGCTCCATTTGCCTCTGTTATAGATGAAATGCTTTTAATTGCCTGCATGTGAGCCTAGTTTAATTGCTATTTTGCTAATTTAATATGTTGAAGTGTTTTGTCTATAACAAGCACATCTGAACAGTAAATCATTGGCACAGATATTTGTTATAGTACAATAGAGTTTGAAAATTGGTGCCCAGGACCTCCAGGAAGGCTAGAAGAATGTATAATAATAATAATAATAATAATAAAAAAAATTAAAAAAAAATATATATATATATAATATTTGATCAAAACATATAGTAAACCGTAATACTGTGAAATATTATTACAAATTAAAATAACAGTTTTACTATTTGAATATATTTTAAAATTAAATTTATTCCTGTGATGGTAAAGGATCGGTATTGGTGATCGGTATCGGCAGATACTGCTGTCTGTGATCGGCGATCGGTGATCGGCCTCAAAAATCCTGATCGGAGCACCCCTATTAAAAATATACTTTTGATCTTTCAAGCTGTTTCATGGCACTCAGCGGGTGCTGCATGCATCAGTCCAAAAGAAGTTAAATAAAAAGCGCCCATCCATAAAAAAAGTGTCTCCCACGGCTCCGGGGGGTGAACAAAGGCCTTCTGTACCGAGTCGATGCGTTTTTGTAAGAAAAATATCCATATTCAAAACATAATAATCCCTTTAATGTAGCTTGCCTATTATATTACGCAGCGCCTGAAAATAGTCCCCAGCACGCTTCCTGTGCAAGCAGGTGGTCACGTTGGTTATGTTGACGGAAGTTAGCCTATTTTCAGGCAGTTCCGGGCTGATGAGGTATGAGGTCAGCGCTGCGCATGCGCCGGTGAGTCTCGTGAAAAACAAGGTTTGTTAACAGGAGCAAAGGAAGCAAAGTTTCCTTACTTTAGCAAAGGAAAACCAGTCTCCTCTTGGCTTATATCGAAATTAGAGGTGCTCAGATTGATCGGCTACCAATCACTATCGGCCGATAATCGCTTTGGGATGATTGATCGGCGGTCTCTAAAAAGGCCGATCTCAAAAAAACGATCTCAAGCTGATGACGCGCCTGCCGTGAGAGGTTTGGCTCGACATGCAGCGGCATCGTCTCAGCCTGTCCGGCGTGGGTGAAATAATTATAATGCTTTGTGAGGTGAGGTACAATTCATATTTCTTCATTAAATAGCTTATAAAGTAATTTGAAAAAGTTTCTGTGGGACATAATTTCACAAACAACGTGAGTTAATCACCGTGCGCGCTTTCTCTCTCAAAATGCAAGTGGCTTCAAATCACATCGCGTCTGCTCTATAAGTGAGCGGCAGTGTCGCATCGTCACTAAAGTTTATAAATTGCATTTTTTCTTTTTAATTCTTGTCAGTGTTTAAACCATTCAATGCTCACGCGCTTTCCTGGAGAAAGCTTTCCTTTTCCTTTGTTTGCAGTGCGTATGTGGTGCGTATTTTTTCCGCGCTCATGTTAACGGATTAAAGCGTTCACACTGCACACACGGTTGCGGTCTGGCAGTGCGTTTAGGAGCGGTGCGTCCGCAGCAGTGCAGAGATCGTTTCCGCACAGAGTCTATTTTTGCTGCACTGCAAGCGCTGAATTAAAGTAACAGCAGATTGCAGTTCCGCAGGATTGCTTGTAATAAAGATTTAAATGCAAAAGAAAAGGCAGTAGAGCTGACTGTTTCTGTCAATGGTAAGTTTTAATTTAGAATGTTTGTGATAACGTAAGAAAAGTAGTTTAAATGTTTTGCTTTAGCAACTTAATATATAAATCTAGAAGTAAATGCAAAAGTAAAAAACATTGAATAATTGATGAAAGATTGTATTACTGTACTGTGTAAAAAAAGAATCAAAATGTTGAAAAATTATTTTAAGTAACAATGTTTGGATTTAAAATCAAAATAATGGATAAATGTTGTGATTGTGGTAAACAGCCACGGGTCAGGAGCATACTCCTGTGTGAAAGCACAGTCCGTGCTGCTTCTGTACCTCACATGGACTACATACACACTGCAAACAGAGTATGTGTGAACCTTACATACAGCTCACAAAATCAGGATTGCGCTGTGTAAGCTATTGTGCAACAATTACACGATTGTAAAAACAAAAATACACTGCATGATCAAACATTTAGGTGAGATAAATATCTATTTTTGAAAAATGTCTAAAAAATGCCCCTCCCTCCACCCCTCAAATGAAAAAAAAAATCCTCTCACAAGAGTCACCTAAGAGAGGGATTCTTTTTCAAAAATGAAATTCAGGCCCTGAATACATGTCTAAAAATCTTGATTGGATCATCACTATAAATAATTTTACATGATAAAAAGAAGGCTTTAAAAAGATCGGTATCGGTGATCGGATCGGCAGATACTGCTTTCTGTGATCGGTGATCGGCCTCAAAAATCCTGATCGGAGCACCCCTAATCGAAATCCTCAGACATTCTTCTTTACAAATCTTAATTTTTTACTTCTAATTAGTGACCGTTGTTTTGTTTTGATCTCTCCCCTGCGCTTCCGCGTGCGTCACTTCTGAGCGGCGCATGCGCAAAGTCGACCTCATACGTCATCAGCCTGGAACTGCTTCCGTTTACAACAGTGAGCGCAAGCTACATTAAAGTGATTATGTTTTGATTATGGATATTTTTCTTACAAAAACGCATCGATTCACTACAGAAGGCCTTTGTTCACCCCCCGGAGCCGTGTGAGACACTTTTTTTATGGATGGGCGCTTTTTATTTCACTTCTTTTGGACTGATGCATGCAACACCCGCTGAGTGGCATTAAACAGCTTGAAAGATCAAAGACAATTTTTAATATACCTCCGACTGGATTCGTCTGAAAGATGAAAGTCATTTACACCTAGGATGACTTGAGGGTGAGTAATTTATGGGCTAATTTTCATTTTTGGGTGAACTAACCCTTTAATATTTTTGTTGAAACTATGCTTTTTTTCAGGATTCTTTAAAGAATAGAACGTTCAAAAGAACAGCATTTATTTGAAATGGAAATCTTTTGTAACATTACAAATGCCTTATGTCACTTTTTAACACTTTAATGCTTCCTTTCTGAGGAATAACAGTGTTATTTTCTTTAAAAAAAGTATTTTAAATGGTAGTGTAAATTTATTGTGAAAAGTGCCAAGTAAATTTGTGTTAAATTGAGATGAATGTATTTCTCTTCAGGTTTACAATATCTAACATTCAGTAGTTCAGTAGTTAAACACATACACTTCTAATATAGATATTAAGTCTATTTTCCAGATAATACTTCAATATATAGTTCTGAAAAAAAATATTAACGTCAATTTGCCTAGATCATGTTGTCTTTATGATATCATGTGTGCATGATAATATATAGCTGCCATTATATTTCAGAATATTTTGCCTCCGTAAGGGGGTCACTGTATTTGGGGGTCGTTAGCATCAAAAAGTTTTGAAAACCGCTGTTATAGCAAATGCCGTAGATACAGCTCAACATAGTAGACATGGTTAGAAACAGTTTAAAAACATCCTCTCCCAGATATCTTATGACAGATGTCTTCTTGCCTTTATATGTAAATTAAGATCCAGTAAAGGCTATTAATTCTAATGGAGTCCAATTTATGCTGGATTTGAGCAGCTGGAAGAGACTGCAGTGTCGTGCCCATTCACTCATGCGTTTAAACTCTTGCCTTTCGTCCAGGTGTTACCAAAGTATTTGTCAGATAAACGCAAGGCCAATTGACCTTTGACCCTTCCGCACCTGGACTCGGTGCTGCCCATTGCCGGCTAATCTGCTTTTTAACATTCACAGAGACTCACAATGTTTTTCCTCCCAAGCTCAATTGCAATTAGATGTACCAAGAGAAGAATGGCAGTAAAAATTGTGCTTTACATTAAGCGTGTAACGTACACCAATTATGCTAATTGCACATTTGCAGATAGCTGAGTGTTGATTACCGCATAAACACTGGGTAAGCTGGAGGAAATCAGAAGACTGCTATCATGTGTTGACTTCCATTGACAGTCATTTGATTATTTGTCATTAAAAAGCTAGAAATATTCCTGCGATGACAGCAGACGCTATTTAAATAACTTTTAAAAGGCAGCTCATTTCGGAAGAACAACAAAGGGCGAATCTCTTTACTTGATTCAATTTATTTGGTTTGTATTTTAACTCGTACCACCCAAACACTTCTTAGTATCTTTAATCAGTAAACAAGTTACTAAAAAAACAACAACTAACTTTTAATTGACAACTGAGTCTATGCAAAAGAGAGGGTGTGTCTGCGTGTGCATTAGCATAACAATTCACCCATAGCCGACACCATTTTACAAATGGGGGAGTAAACATCTGTTCCAGATGTCCTATTATCCTGTCAGGCTGCTTAGCTCAGAGACTTCTAGCTTCAATCAAGGCCTTTGTCAGCCTCAGAATCAGACACTGAAAGGCCTGGGAGCACTGTGCTTTACTTTGAATCCCCCACTGGCATGGACATACTTAACAGACCCTGAAACAAGCTGTCCTCGCTGTTTTTGAGTGATGTGGGTCTGTGGCATTGGTTCTCTGGTGTTATCATCTGATGCTCCTCTCAGACACATTCGCCTCTTTCATACTCTTTGGATACGAAGCGACTGTTCTGCCTTCAGCGATCTGGCCGGAGGGGCTACAAAACCAACTTCAAATGCCAGTCCTCTCATTTGAGCAGCTGGAAGAGACTGCAGTGTCGTGCCCATTCACTCATGCGTTTAAACTCTTGCCTTTCGTCCAGGTGTTACCAAAGTATTTGTCAGATAAACGCAAGGCCAATTGACCTTTGACCCTTCCGCACCTGGACTCGGTGCTGCCCATTGCCGGCTAATCTGCTTTTTAACATTCACAGAGACTCACAATGTTTTTCCTCCCAAGCTCAATTGCAATTAGATGTACCAAGAGAAGAATGGCAGTAAAAATTGTGCTTTACATTAAGCGTGTAACGTACACCAATTATGCTAATTGCACATTTGCAGATAGCTGAGTGTTGATTACCGCATAAACACTGGGTAAGCTGGAGGAAATCAGAAGACTGCTATCATGTGTTGACTTCCATTGACAGTCATTTGATTATTTGTCATTAAAAAGCTAGAAATATTCCTGCGATGACAGCAGACGCTATTTAAATAACTTTTAAAAGGCAGCTCATTTCGGAAGAACAACAAAGGGCGAATCTCTTTACTTGATTCAATTTATTTGGTTTGTATTTTAACTCGTACCACCCAAACACTTCTTAGTATCTTTAATCAGTAAACAAGTTACTAAAAAAACAACAACTAACTTTTAATTGACAACTGAGTCTATGCAAAAGAGAGGGTGTGTCTGCGTGTGCATTAGCATAACAATTCACCCATAGCCGACACCATTTTACAAATGGGGGAGTAAACATCTGTTCCAGATGTCCTATTATCCTGTCAGGCTGCTTAGCTCAGAGACTTCTAGCTTCAATCAAGGCCTTTGTCAGCCTCAGAATCAGACACTGAAAGGCCTGGGAGCACTGTGCTTTACTTTGAATCCCCCACTGGCATGGACATACTTAACAGACCCTGAAACAAGCTGTCCTCGCTGTTTTTGAGTGATGTGGGTCTGTGGCATTGGTTCTCTGGTGTTATCATCTGATGCTCCTCTCAGACACATTCGCCTCTTTCATGCTCTTTGGATACGAAGCGACTGTTCTGCCTTCAGCGATCTGGCCGGAGGGTCTACAAAACCAACTTCAAATGCCAGTCCTCTCCATGGGAAGGGTGACATTTTGTGCAAGCCAAAACATTTAGCGCATTACGAGGAAGCAGCCTGGCGGAAAAGACAACTATGTTTGCGTTCTTACTCGGCAGGTCAAATGGCACAATGTTTAGTGTATTTCCAGTGAATCGCACTAATTTAGATCTACTTATTTTTTATTGTAGAATGCACATGATCAAAGAGAAGTTGTTTGGCAGAGGAGCCATGGCAAGATTACACACTTACAGCTGTTGTAGTTTAGGACAGACCTGTTCTTAAGAATTCTTAATTGGGGTTATTTAGAATATAATGCATGCCTTAGCAAGACTAATGAATCGACCACACCATGATATTAAATACATCTACATCAAATGACAAAATTTAGAATTCTTCTGTAATGCAAGTATTGTTTCGTATTATTATTATTATTATTTTTTTTTTTTTTTAAATGTAATTTGTTCCTCTGATGGCAAAGCTGAGTTTTCATCAGCCGTTACTCCAGTCTTCAGTGTCATGTGATCTTTCATAAATCATTCTAAAATATTGATTTGGTGATCAAGAAACAGTTTGAAAACAGTTTAGGTACTTTTTTTTTTTTTTTTGGAAATGTGAGGATTTTTCTTTTCAGGAATCTTTGATGAATAGAAATGGAATGAATAGAACATCTTTTTAAAAATCTTTTGTAACATTTTTGCTGTCACTTTTAAACAATTTAATGCATCCTTGCTTCTAATATAAATAAATTGTCAATAAAAAAAATTTTAAAAAAAAAGAAACACCCAATAATGTGACATAAAAAGCAAGATATTTTAATAACTGCAGCTTTGACTTGGTAAAACTGTAAGAAAAAAAAAAATGCTTGTTTTATGTGCGCCGATGCATCTCAATGGAGGAAAAACAATGATTCAGCAGATTTATGTTGCATAACTAGATCTTTTAGAAACACACTTATACCTGAGCAAATCATTTTCTTGTCAATATCATCTTGTTTGAAATGTTATCATCTTTGTTATACAAAGTAGGCTACAGTAAATAACAAAGAACATTTATAGTATACTGTATACAATTACTCTCCAATTGCCCACAACATAACAGAGCTGCTCTTGGCACTGCAAGTCATGTCCTACATTTACCTTGGGCTCCAGATACATTAACTTCCTCCCCAATCAGCCGGCTCAGGAATAACAATAATTTCATGTGCTGCTAATTGACTTTAGCCTTTCCAATATGAGAGAGTAAGCGCCTGCTCATTTTATCTGTCCTTTTAATAATTACATTATCATTTTACGCCTTCCATTCTGTTAGAGTAGCTGACCATTTGCGTGGTACTGAAGGCTCATTATTAGCCTTGAATTATGTTCAGTTTATTGATCCCTGTGGTGGATTCTGGGGCTCTAAGTTGGTCTAGACAGAACGGTTAGTGTGACGACAGAGCAGGGGAAACATATCGGGCCCGGGGGAGAGATCAGCTCAACTCACTGAGCAATAATGCCTGCTAGGTAATGGAATTTAAGTTTACACTAAATCTACAAATGCATTGACATTTCAAGTGCCTAGTAAAATAGCATTAGGCTAATTAGTTGGGTTGAAGAGGTGACTGCACAGATGTTTAGCTACATCTCTGTTTACCAGTGCAGAGCTAAATGAAAGTATGTGGAACACAAGAGATGACTTTTCAATGTTATGAAAGTACTTCAAAATGACAAAAAAGCTCCATAGAAGTATCATGCACTTAGTCCATATGACTCATGCACTATATTCAAAGAAGGGGTGTGAAATATCAACATTTTTGATTGTGGGCGATTAAAACGTCTCCACGATCTGCTTTTGAAGAAATATTGTAGTATCGTGCTACAGCACACATTATATCAGTTGTAGTTCTGGCGCCTCAGTCTCAATATACTGTACAACGTGACATACATTCACATCAAATGTTAACTCAATGGTAGAGTTACACTCACAGGACACTGCACTTATTCGCAATCACAAAAGAGCACTATTTTCATGTGCTTTAAAGCCTTGCCGGTTAAACATTTCATTCACATGCTGTTCTGACAGGCGCTTTTTTTCTGAGCGCGCGCACACTAAAAAAGTCTGTCAAACAGCACGTGATTACTGACTAAGTTATCTTTTGTGTCTGATTGCGCTAATACTGTCAAAACCACACAAGGTTTATGAGTAAACACATTTGGTTATGTCTAAAAGTGAGAGAAAAACGGATGTTGTATATGCGTGCAGGTCTTAAAGCGACAGCAGACTGATAGTACTAAACATGCTGCCGCTTGTCATTTAAAGGGACAGTTCACCCAAAAATAAAAATTAATTATTCATTATGTAGCGATTAATTACTCGCTCTAATGTGGTCCCAAATCTGTATTAAGTGAACACAAAATAAGGTATTTTGAAGAATGTGTGTAACTAAACAGCTGCTGGTCCCCATTGACTTTGATAGTAGGAAAAAAAAATAAGGAAGTCACTGGGGACCAGCAACTGTTTGGTTACCCACATTCTTCAAAATAACTTTTTTGTTCAACAGCAGAAAGAAACTCATCCAGGTTTAAAACAACTTGAGAGTGAGTAAATGATGACATAATTTTCATGTTTGGGTGAACTGCCTCTTTAATGTTAATAAAGCAACAAAAGAAAAAGAAAAGACGAACTTGAACCGGTTTCGGAATGGTAATAATATCAGAGGAACGCAGGAACAGAAACGTTAAAATATAGATTCTGCTCTGAGTGAACCGATTGAATTTTTTTTTCGTTTTCAAGCCCTGATTATAAATTTTAATTTATTTACTTGGTCGTATTCAAAAGCACTAAACTAAAAGCTGAATGTTTGTTAATGCTTAATATGAAAATAAGTAGGGCTGGGTATCGTTCAAAAATTTTCGATATCGATACCGATACCTTGACTTCGATACCGGTTCGAGCATGTTTTCATATGGCAGGTTTGGTTTGATTAAAACAAATGCTGATGTTTTTTTTCCCTGTGCCGTTTACAGTGTTCTTTTGAATGAACATTCGAATTTGGAATCTCCCTTAAGATGGAGGAATACCCTGTAAAGTCCACTTTGTAGGGCAATTATGGTTGAATGAAATGCACATCTCTTTATGAATGATTTGTTCCCTTTCAGTCAGTCACGTTCTACGTTACGTCAGTCGTGACTGACGAATTGGGATCT
>NW_015642610.1:260332-264242 GCF_001515625.1 Sinocyclocheilus rhinocerous
GTTCCCTCCTTCAGGGAACGAGGGTTACACAAGTAACCGAGACGTTCTTGAGTCAAAATGATCCAGTTGTCACGTTTTAACTTAATGGTTAACCACCTACTGGATTTGTGGCTTTTTTGGCCTCTTCATCACACAAACTGTATGACATTGGTTTTGTAGATCACTTTTATGATACTCTCAAATGAATGAATGAATGACTAAATTAATTCTTCAATTAGGTTGAAATGTTTTTGGTTCAAGTGTTAAATGCTGGAATGTAGACTGTGTGTGTGTTTGTCTCTGTAGAGTGGTGGTGGGCATGTTTACTGGCTATCCATCATTATTTTGATGAGCAGGCTAATTGCACAGCCTGCTTGTTAGCGGGGGCCGGGAAACGTCCTTGAGTGGATGCATGAAGGGTTGTTGGCGGGATTACGCACAACATGAAGTGGGTTTATTATATATGTGTGTGTGTGTGTGTTTGCGCATTGTTTCTCTCTATCCAAGGACTTGTCAATGGGCATTTTGCCAGATGTGAGACCTCTTTAAAGGCTGGATTTAATCAACACACTGCATGATTCACACACGCTTGCACCTGGTTAGGGAACGGAGACGTTACGTCCCGTCGCCACAGTTGCTGTACCACCGCTGTACGGCCGGGGCACGTAGTCTCGGCTCCTCAGCGAAAAACTGATGTGCGTTTGCACGTGCTCTCCTTTTATACCCGCGCTGCGGGGCGGGGTGCGCGTGGCGAAACACGCACGCCAACTGTCATTGGCTTGTTTAGTTTACACTCGAAGGTGATTGGGCTCTCGGGCGAGATCCCAATTCATCAGTCACGACTGACGTAACGTCTCTGTTCCCTCCTTCAGGGAACGAGGGTTACACAAGTAACCGAGACGTTCTTGAGTCAAAATGATCCAGTTGTCACGTTTTAACTTAATGGTTAACCACCTACTGGATTTGTGGCTTTTTTGGCCTCTTCATCACACAAACTGTATGACATTGGTTTTGTAGATCACTTTTATGATACTCTCAAATGAATGAATGAATGACTAAATTAATTCTTCAATTAGGTTGAAATGTTTTTGGTTCAAGTGTTAAATGCTGGAATGTAGACTGTGTGTGTGTTTGCCTCTATAGAGTGGTGGTGGGCATGTTTACTGGCTATCCATCATTATTTTGATGAGCAGGCTAATTGCACAGCCTGCTTGTTAGCGGGGGCCGGGAATCGTCCTTGAGTGGATGCATGAAGGGTTGTTGGCGGGATTACGCACAACATGAAGTGGGTTTATTATATATGTGTGTGTGTGTGTGTTTGCGCATTGTTTCTCTCTATCCAAGGACTTGTCAATGGGCATTTTGCCAGATGTGAGACCTCTTTAAAGGCTGGATTTAATCAGCACACTGCATGATTCACACACGCTTGCACCTGGTTATACAGGTCTGCTCTTTAACCAGCTAGTTAAGAACTGGAGCTTTATTCTGTATTTAGTTAGGCCTAGTTATTCTCTTGTCCACAATGTAAACATGAGTTTTTGTAAGTATGTAAATAATAGAAAGATTATTGGAGTTAAGAAAATATTATTTTAGTTTTTCTACTTAGAAATTTCATGTTTGTGAAATTTACTAGCTATTTCTGAGTAAAAATTGTTTCTACACCATTTTTTTTTTCAGTGCACCCTAAAGTTATCCCGAAAACTAATTTTTAAGGGAGGTTAGTGAGGTGTTCCTGCAGACAAGAGAGAAAAAAATGCTCATGACCTTGCAATGCAGTGTTCCTTAATGTCCGGTGATCTTTCTGAGTAGTAATGATACAATGCTTCCTCATATTCTTTCTTTTTCCCTGCTCCCTCCTTCTCTCGCTTCTCTCTCTCTCTCTTTCGCTCTCTAACAGTCTAAAAGTCTCAGTCAGCAGTTCGGTTCACTGTCTGGCAAATGAGCTGTCCTATTGAAATAGAAGTGAGAGTGTTCCGTGTTGCAGAAAATGCTGCCACGGCAAGCCACACTGGAGAAAGAGAGAGGGGAAATTACTTGCTTGGACAAAGAAATATGAGAATGTCCTTTCACTAAAAATTTACCAATTTAGACTCTTGTTGGGTAGATTACAACCTTTTTTTCCCTCTCCATCTGCTCTCATTATCATCTATAGATTACCTCAGTCTCCGCACCTGTGCTGGAAAAAGTCTAGAAAAGTACATTTGTTCAATTGATTTTTTTTTTTGTCCTCTGCATGCTCGTAAAATCCTCTCAGGGTTTGTAGTTGGATGGCTACTTGGCTGAGCTAACAGTGCTTAGGTTTTTATGAACTTTTTATGGTGTTTTATGGTTGAGATGTCATGTGTATTTTATGTATACAATGGATTCCTGCCTTTCATCTTAGTCTTCCTAAAAATGTGTTATTGCGATCTCTCATGTTTGATAAATATAGTAACATATCTGAATTCTGCTTGCTATCAAATCTTAAAGTTTGTTACATTATCTGTATTATCATTCACTCTAGTCATTTACAGACTCGGTGTCAGGTGGAATAATAGTTTTCACTTTACTGAAGCGGAGTTGAGGAATGTATGTGCTTCATAAGTTCTTAGTATTTGGTTAGTAAAAATTTTTTTTTTTTTTTTATTTATTTTTTTGTTGTTGTTTCAATGACATAAGCACTGGAGCTGCATAAAATAAGTTTGTGTAAAACCTGCTGATCAGGTTCTCCAGCATGATCTGAGATGATCTAAAGACCACCTTGTGCAAAAGTAAAAGCAGAAACATCTGATCGCCTAAAGTCACAATTTTGATTATCCGATTAGTGACCTACAAATAGTGAAAAATTCTAAAACAGTCTATTTATATTCGGGTTCAAATGTGGAGGTTGCAACTGCAACAAATGTTCGCCATATGCACATACATATACTTTACACAATATAACACCAAATACAATAATAAGCACAATAAACATATCTTAATGTAATAAAAAAAAATAAAAAAACTTTTTAAAATAAGTTCTACAAAGACTGCAAATTCATACAATATACTAATAGTACATAACATTACAATTTAAAATAACTGTTTTAATTAAAAATGTTCAGCATCATTACTCCGGTCTTCAGTGTCACATGATCCTTCAGAAATCATCAAAATATTATGATATTATGAATGTGCTTTTTTTTTGTAAAATTGTAAATCTTTTCATTCTTTTTTGATCAATGTAATGCATCCTTGCTGAATAAAAGTATTAATTTCTTTTAAAATAATAAATTTTTTTTAAAAGAAAAAAATCTTGCCACAAACTTTTATACAATTATAAATGTGTGTGTATTTATTTTTTTGAGTGTTTAAGTGTGAGAATGACATTTCTAAAAATTACAGATAATTTTTTACAAATATTTATACATATTTTAATACTTAAATAATAAATAATTTAAAAATTATTAAAATATAAAATCATTTAAAAATACAGATTTTTTTTCATTTATATATTTATTTTATAAAATTTTTTTAAAATACTTGTAAAAGATTCTCCACTAGGGGTGTGCGATATATATCGTCTGCGATAATATCGTAATTGTTGTTTTAACGATGTGCGATTTGACATTATCGAGTATTTTGCAAAAAACTTTCAAAACACCCATACAGAGTGCACGCATACATTACGTGAAGTCTAGACTAGTGCGCGCGCGCATTTAGAGTGCAGTCTATTACAATACATTTAGAATCATCACAAATTCAAGACATGGGGGCAGAAAATGTATATATTTATACCACTTCAAATAGCCTAGTTCAGTGGTTCCCAACCCTGGTCCTGGAGGCACCCCAACACTGCACATTTTGCATGTCTCCTTGATCAAACACACCTGATTCAGGTCATCAGCTCATTAGTAGAGACTCCAAGACCTGAAATTGGTGTGTCAGAGAAAGGAGACATGCAAAATGTGCA
>NW_015642610.1:264442-271852 GCF_001515625.1 Sinocyclocheilus rhinocerous
ATCTTTTATTATTTAAATAATTTCAAATATCAGTATTCAAAAGATAATGGACACTTTTAGAAAAAAAAAAGGCTTTATAAAGGTCGAAATGCCCATAAAATGTAAAAATCAGTTAAAACTTATGGGAAAATATTGATTTCTATCAGTGTGAACTGACCACTGCACAGAATATGAAGAATATCAAGTCAGCTGTCCACGACAGTCCTTAAGATACCAGCACAATAACACACTCAGCAAAGTATCGTCTAATTATCGTTATCGATAAAATCCCAGAAAATATTGAGATATTATTTTTTGTTAATATCGCACACCCCTATTCTCCACATACTTGTTAAACATATTCTCTCTTACCCAGGGTAATTACAATTCCATTTTTCTAACTTTTCTTTTTTTTTTGGTAACGTTAACAGATGGAGTTATCTGTGGGCATTGCAGTTGATGAATGCAACATCTAAATTGACCCCATTGGTGGTGAATGGGCCCAGGGCCGTTCAGCCGATGCTCTTGTTGTGTGGTCCTGCTTAAAGTCCTCAATACCAGGGCTTGTCATGGGAGAGGCAGTGTGCTGCATGAGAGAGTCTGAATCAGCCTTATTTTAATTCATAATTGTGCCTAGCTGAAGGGGAGATTTGTGAAGCAAGTCAGGGTTCATTGTTCGAGATGTGTGAGTCCAGTGGAGGGTGTGAGGGAACTCAAAGCTAATGTAATCTAAGCTGTTTGAGAGGGTTAATTGGGGAGGAGGGGAAAAGAGGGTGTGTGAGAGTGTGACCGACCTTTTGGAGTAAGTTGCAACTGCAGTTGACTAAATTAAAAAAGAAGACTTGGCGGGTAAATCAAATCTTGTGTGCTTTTGTCCTCATGACAATACTGTCTTCGTTTTTTGTTTTCCTGTATGGTAAAGGTTTTTTTTTTCTTTTTGAGCAGCCATCAGAAAATTTCAGCTGGGGTGGGGGGGGGCACACTTAAATTCCTAGCCTTTATAGAATGCTGTTTCAGCTCTCAAATCTCAGCTTAAAATATCAAAGAAATAGTTCATTCAAAAATGAAAATTCTGTTCTCATTTTGTTCTAAATCTGTACATTGTTAATAGAAAATGAGAAATTTTGAAACTGTTTTTCATGCTGTTTTCATTTCAGTTTATACTACTTTGTGGTGCTTTTCATACTTGTACTTGATTAATTGTAATTGCTTGGGAAAGAATGACCAGTATAGTCATAAGAATTGCTCTGTTTGTGTGCCACAGAAGAAATAAAATCGTATGGGTTTATAACAACATGAGGGTTAGTAAAAAAATTAAATTTTGGTGAAATGGTAGTGTTGGGCTCGAGTCCACCTAAGTCGGTAGTCTTTAACCAATTCCGTCCGAGTCGACTCTGAGTCCAAAATGGGCCGAGTCGGACTCAAGTTCGTCCAAAAGGGCCAAGTACAAGTCGAGTCCGAGTCCAGCTAAACACTACTGTTTGTCAGTATCTTAAGCTTGTTTTAACCTTTAGATACAACTTGATAAGGCAATGTCAATTTTAATGTGACAAAACTTCTATTGCATCTTGCCATTTTGATTTTTGATTTCAAATCATCTAATTAGTGTCCTGCTCAGCAAACTTAGTCAAGTGATAGAAGTTATGGCTAACTTGATTTATGCATTGTGACATATTTGTGACATACAATAGCTTTTAGAATGTGAAAAATTATTGGGCAGGACTTGACTTTATTTATCGATATACAGTAAATGTATAAATTCAAGCTGGGTGGTAACCGGGGTGGCTTGGTGAATATAGGACCTGAAGAGCAGAAAATGCATCTCTTATCTCTGTTTGTGGCTGTGTGTGTTTTGCGTGGGTTTTATATGACGGGTGAGTAGACTTTAATTGGGGTAGAGGGCATTTGGAATTTTTTGTAGATAAAAATGAGGCCAATAGCACACACTGTGTATAAAAGCCTTACAATGTAATTTCCATGACTGAGAGCCAACTTACAACTCTTTTTTTATTTTTGAATGCATTTCTAGTTGTTAAATTACATTATGTAAGGAATAATTGATGACGGGCCATTGAATTATTTCAAAAGAATGCACACCCGATGTGGTGATGCAGCAAAGCGTCCCACACCTCCGTTGCTAATTCCAAAACATTATTTTAGAGCTAGATAGAGGCTACTAGTCATGCAGTAAATAATGAAGTTATTAGAGAGTGGTTAAGAGAGTGGTTAAATATTTTGTACGTTTTTCAGATAGGTCTATATAATAGGCTACTACAGAAATAACCTACTACAGACATTTAATGAAGCAATAAGAAAAAAAATAAAACACTTGTGACGGATCAGCTGCCTCCCCACTAATTATCATCATCACCCCGTCCCTTAAACGGGGTCCCTTAAAAAAACACCCCGTCCCCTCCACTAAGTTCCCGATAGGAGTGGGTGTGTGAGAGAGGAGGGGCGCAAAAAACAGTCAGGTTTGGCTCATCACCGCTGCCATTAAATGCCGAGCGAGCCTCTCCTCGAGAGACCGGTCTCTACCCCCGTGCATGCACGCTGGTGTCCTATTGGGTCCAGGAAGGGGGCACAGAGGGACTCCCGCACTGCCAGAGATGCAAGCTGCCAGACCCACGATCCGGAATGGAGACGCACCTGTGACGCTGCCGACAGGCTAGGATGCCGGGCAGCTAATCCCCTGAAGCGCCATGGGCCAGGAAAGATGAGCCGCTGTGAAGATGCCACCACCCCTCGCGCCCCGGACCACTGAGAGGAGTGCGTGTGACCACCAGACTCCGCCCCTTACCTGGACCCCTCCTTTCCGAACACTGCCCTCCTTCACGATTCCAAAACACAACGAAGACACCAGATCCCAGGTTTATTTTGAACACTCCTTCCCCTTTTGACACTTTATTCCCCGTTTTGGACATTTTTTGTTTATTTTCTGTTAAATAAAAGCCTCTCCGAGGCCTGACGCCACACCCACTGTGTCTAGGCCTAAATTATAATATTTTCTATTATAAGCTTTTGGTCGACTCATGAACCCCTTGTGGTTCGGGAAACCTTGTCCTAATTCACTTTTGGCCCATACTATCTATACTATCTAAGCGCTTTTGATTGTGGCTTTGAGTTTACTCGCAAAGCATCTTTCAATCTTGTGCACATTCCTGTAAAGTTTCAGTGAATTGTGATGAATTAATTCGCCTGAACACTTATATTTTTGCTTGGTTTTACTTGTGTTTAGCTTTTCTCTTGACCTTTTCTCTTGACTGTTGCAAGAAGAAACCCCACAAGCCCCAAAGACTTATTCCCTCAATTTAACAGCAGACTGAGGTGTTTCTCCAGCATCATCGGATCAATGAAAAGTAAATAGCCTCCACTTCTTGTTTCACAGTGCCGTATTGATCTTTCCTCAGCTTTGGCTTCCCCTGCTTCCCTGGCGTCTTATGTCTTTCAGCCCCAGGGACGATGCTGATTGCCAAAGATTGGACAAGCTAACAAGCGCATGATGAGGAACCAGTTGGTTCTTCTTGCTTTCTCTCAGTTTTCGGAGGTCTTTGGGACAGGCACACACAAAAGGGAAGCTGATCCGTGGGTGTATGCTGTCATTCTCTTGGAGGCTGCTTTTCTTCCTTGTTTTGACTTAGTTCAACCTGACAGGGTGCTTTTGAGGATATTTTGGGGTTAAAAAATGAGTGGAATACCAGGAAATCAATGAAAGGATGTATCCATGGATCGGAGCTGGTGGACTAAATTTGAACTCCCTTTCAGTTCTAGCCACTGACTCATTTTTCAGAGTCTTCCATCACAGAGGTGGCCTATTGAGATCGACACTCTTTGGTTTTGTGTTATTTGTGGGTGAGTCTTAACGTTTTCTTCAGGTCTGTCTTATCCCATATATGATTAGCGATTGGTGAGGGACAGAGAGAGGGAGGGACAATTCAAACACTCAACTCACCGTCTAGTCTAAATTAAGTAGATGGGGTCTGAAAGAAATCAGATACTTTAAATTGTAATGATATTTCACAATATTACACTGTTTTATTACTGAATGGTAGTGTACACTACTTACAGCATGACATAAACTTGTAGCCAAACATCTCAATGTTTAAAAGGTCTCATTTAGAGACCTTTTTACATCACATCAGATTCAAAATGAATTTATGAAATATTTTGTTACTTGTGATGGAAATGAGTATAATATTTTCCCAATCCCCCCTCTGTCAATTAACACTTTTGTTCCTCTTTGCATTTCATATTTCAGGGTTTGCCTGGCAGATGACAGTTGTAAGTAGCCCTATTAGATAACCCTCAGGGTGCCCTTAGCCTTGATTTGAGCACAATTAATTTTCTATTATAGAGTGCTAAAGTGTTTGCTCCTCCTGCCACACACTGCATAATCTTCACTGTATGCATTAAATATAAATGATTCTTATTAAAGTTACTAAAGTGATTTAGTTAAGAGCATTGAGGGATTTTCTCTTTTTCTTTTGTTGTTTGATTAACATTAATGACACAGTTGGCGGCAACAGGTTTATGCTGCTTTCGCTTTAAGACCTGATGCACAGATCAAATATTTTGACATCCGTATTTCTCCCAACTGTACAGGTTCTCTTAAGACACAACCGATTGCATTTAAATGAATACTCTCCAAGACGGGCATTTTGACATAACTTTTAGTGTATTTGAGTGTATAGCCAGCACTGCTCTGGCTCACCTACAATATTGAGTAGACAGCCAATTGTGGACTTGGTCAGGCCTTGTAGTGGGGTTTGGAGCTTTGGCGGCAACAGGTTTATGCTGCTTTCGCTTTAAGACCTGATGCACAGATCAAATATTTTGACATCCGTATTTCTCCCAACTGTACAGGTTCTCTTAAGACACAACCGATTGCATTTAAATGAATACTCTCCAAGACGGGCATTTTGACATAACTTTTAGTGTATTTGAGTGTATAGCAATAACACAAGAAAGATAACTTAATTTGGCATTCTCACGCTGACTGGGAGGCGCTTTCTGTGAGTGCACTTTGGGTGAGTGCGCACAGAAACCTGGCTGCTTTCAAGTACTGGCAAGACGTAAAAATGCACGTGAATACTGAATGTCATTTTTCGTGACAATGCATTGTGTCAGTGACAGTTCTGTTACTGTCCCTGGACTCGGAAATATTTTTCAAGTCCCAAAGGCTCGAGTCCGAGTCAAGTCCGAGTAAAAATGCATCCGAGTCCGTGACAAGTCCGAGTCCTTTTCGGATCAATGAAAAGTAAATAGCCTCCACTTCTTGTTTCACAGTGCCGTATTGATCTTTCCTCAGCTTTGGCTTCCCCTGCTTCCCTGGCGTCTTATGTCTTTGAGCCCCAGGGACGATGCTGATTGCCAAAGATTGGACAAGCTAACAAGCGCATGATGAGGAACCAGTTGGTTCTTCTTGCTTTCTCTCAGTTTTCGGAGGTCTTTGGGACAGGCACACACAAAAGGGAAGCTGATCCGTGGGTGTATGCTGTCATTCTCTTGGAGGCTGCTTTTCTTCCTTGTTTTGACTTAGTTCAACCTGACAGGGTGCTTTTGAGGATATTTTGGGGTTAAAAAATGAGTGGAATACCAGGAAATCAATGAAAGGATGTATCCATGGATCGGAGCTGGTGGACTAAATTTGAACTCCCTTTCAGTTCTAGCCACTGACTCATTTTTCAGAGTCTTCCATCACAGAGGTGGCCTATTGAGATCGACACTCTTTGGTTTTGTGTTATTTGTGGGTGAGTCTTAACGTTTTCTTCAGGTCTGTCTTATCCCATATATGATTAGCGATTGGTGAGGGACAGAGAGAGGGAGGGACAATTCAAACACTCAACTCACCGTCTAGTCTAAATTAAGTAGATGGGGTCTGAAAGAAATCAGATACTTTAAATTGTAATGATATTTCACAATATTACACTGTTTTATTACTGAATGGTAGTGTACACTACTTACAGCATGACATAAACTTGTAGCCAAACATCTCAATGTTTAAAAGGTCTCATTTAGAGACCTTTTTACATCACATCAGATTCAAAATGAATTTATGAAATATTTTGTTACTTGTGATGGAAATGAGTATAATATTTTCCCAATCCCCCCTCTGTCAATTAACACTTTTGTTCCTCTTTGCATTTCATATTTCAGGGTTTGCCTGGCAGATGACAGTTGTAAGTAGCCCTATTAGATAACCCTCAGGGTGCCCTTAGCCTTGATTTGAGCACAATTAATTTTCTATTATAGAGTGCTAAAGATGTTCAGCACTGCTCTGGCTCACCTACAATATTGAGTAGACAGCCAATTGTGGACTTGGTCAGGCCTTGTAGTGGGGTTTGGAGCTTCCCTCAGGGATCTCATTTATTATTTGCAGATATTGATTTGACAGAAAGGGCAAGGCAAACTACTCTGGTGTTGACTTAGTCATGGCCCCTGGCTGTTAACATGCTCTCAGCTGACCAGTGCTGAGACTGTGATGTTTGCGGTTTGATCCACGGCTCTTACGAGGCGAATATATTCAACTGTTAAATTGTGGGAGTCTCTCATATTAAGTTTCTTGAGAAGAGGAAGGGAGGATGGTGATTGTGTTGGAGCATGAACATGCTTCGGTCTTTCTGTGGAGACTGTTGTTAAAGAAATGAAAAACAAATAAAAGTACTGACACAGCATCTATCATGTTGTTTGTTTAGTGAGTAAATAGGGGATGGGGCAAGATGAGTTAAGGGCGAACGGACTGGAGCTCCTTAGTGGGAGATGTCTGGGTGGGATGCTGCTCCTGGGTCGTTCTGTGGTAGAATGGGATATTCTGTAAAGGAAGCCTTTTCCAGTTGGAGTACATTTCTACTATGGACCCTTTTCACAATACTGTGATGACGTGTTTAACGGTATTCAGCATCGTAAATCCTCGAAAGTTTTTCATATTTGTATTTTTTTTTTAAATGTATGTACATTTATAACACTATTCTTTGTATTATCAAGCGTAAGCGTTAGTTCTGGCAGGTCACGTTAGTCAAGCTCGCATCAGCTGACTCTCAACTGATCCCCATCTACCTATAGGAATACGACACCCATCTAAGCATTCATATATAAGGTCCCTCAGTATTATCAGCAGTTTTCGCATTGTTCAATAGCTAATTAAATGGTGAATTCGGCAGGCAAAACACCATCATCACTAGGAATCGGGAATTTAACTAGTGGAATTCATTTCCCCAATGGACTCACCTCCGATTCATTCAAGTTTGTTAACTGAAACAGGTGAATTCACCGCATTGATCATAAGCTGCCTGATTCGGAAGTAACTGAGTTAGCATTACTTCACGCATCGCTACATTATTGACATGGACTCCACGAGTTATGTAACTGACTCAAGAACAAGTTCAGATGGGAACTTCATCCCCAAGAAGGATATCAAGAGATCAAGCATCC
>NW_015642610.1:274568-277153 GCF_001515625.1 Sinocyclocheilus rhinocerous
TGACACACACACACACACACACACACACAGTGGGTTTCCAGGAATAATTGATGATGGGCCTTTGAATTATTAGAAAATAATGCATACCCGAGGTTTCTAATAATTTAACAGACCGTAGTAAATTATTCCACATATACTACAGTTACCACACTTCAAGACATTGTTCAGATGTTGTATTTCAAGACATTCGTCAGGTTTTTGTCCTCTCTTGTGAGTAGGATTAATTTCTTAAGCATCTCATCCAATGCTTTCGTTGCTAATTCCAAAACATAATTTTAGAGCAAACAGAGGCTTGATCTGCTGATAGCAGACTAATGCAGTTAATAATGAAGTTATTAGAGAGAGAGAGAGAGAGAGGGAGAGAGAGAGAGAACTAATACTAAACTATTGAAAGTAAAACGTTCTCAATCTTACTGAAGGCAAGTAAACAGTGTAATTATTAATTGGAAGGATAAATAATTAAAAACAAACAAAAAAAGTTTTTCAGATAGGTCTATATAGTATAGATTACTTCAGAAATAACCTACTACAGACATTTAATGAAGTAATAAATATAAAACTGCACAAATCTAAACTGTATGCATTAAATATAAATGATTCTTATTAAAGTTACTAAAGTGATTTAGTTAAGAGCATTGAGGGATTTTCTCTTTTTCTTTTGTTGTTTGATTAACATTAATGACACAGTTGGCGGCAACAGGTTTATGCTGCTTTCGCTTTAAGACCTGATGCACAGATCAAATATTTTGACATCCGTATTTCTCCCAACTGTACAGGTTCTCTTAAGACACAACCGATTGCATTTAAATGAATACTCTCCAAGACGGGCATTTTGACATAACTTTTAGTGTATTTGAGTGTATAGCAATAACACAAGAAAGATAACTTAATTTGGCATTCTCACGCTGACTGGGAGGCGCTTTCTGTGAGTGCACTTTGGGTGAGTGCGCACAGAAACCTGGCTGCTTTCAAGTACTGGCAAGACGTAAAAATGCACGTGAATACTGAATGTCATTTTTCGTGACAATGCATTGTGTCAGTGACAGTTCTGTTACTGTCCCTGGACTCGGAAATATTTTTCAAGTCCCAAAGGCTCGAGTCCGAGTCAAGTCCGAGTAAAAATGCATCCGAGACAAGTCCAAGTCCACTAAAAGTTGTACTCGAGCCCGGACTCAACTCTATGAACTGGCCCTTTAAGAGCTGACCTTGTACCTTAATGACCTGCTGTTCTAAATAATTGCATACTTTGAAATCAGTACTTTTAATTAGGGCTGTGCAATTAATCGAAATCGCGCTTTGAGCGTGCGCAATTTCTAAATCGCTTTATAGCACGATTTTCCGCGCCCCGACCTCCCGCAGTATGCTATCCGAACCAATCAGAATGCTAAATGGAGCCTAAATGGAGCACGAGAACAGAACAGACCGGGCGGGCATACAAACGTAACGCCAGGTTCACACACTCCGTCTGTGGTGCGTATTTTTTCCGCGCCCATGTTAACGGATCAGAGCGTTCACACTGCACGCGATTGTAAACATTCATCTAAACCCAAACACATGCTCCTATATCCTAAACCAGGGATTCCCAAAAGTTTTGGTCAGCCAAACCCACAAACAAAGCCAAAACACACATTTGCAATGTTGAGTTTGGCTAATGGTCACATGACATGCAATAATATATATATATATATATATATATAAGTGTAGCGTTAGTTCTGGCAGGTCATGTTAGTCAAGCTCGCATCAGCTGACTCTCAGCTGATCCCCATCTACCTATAGGAATACGACACCTATCTAAGCATTCATATATAAGGTCCCTCAGTATTATCAGCAGTTTTCGCATTGTTCAATAGCTAATTAAATGGTGAATTCGGCAGGCAAAACACCATCATCACTAGGAATCTGGAATTTAGAGAAGTGGAATTCGTTTCCCCAATGGTCTCACCTCTGATTCATTCAAGTTCGTTAACTTTAACACGTGAATTCACCGTATTGATCATAAGCCGCCTGATTCGGAAGTGATTGAGTTAGCATTACTTCATGCATCGCTACATTATTGACATGGACTCCACGAGTTATGTGACTGACTCAAGAACAAGTTCAGATGGGAACTTCATCCCCAAGAAGGATATCAAGAGATCAAGCATCCACTTCACAGCTGCTATGTTTCACTCTCTCGAACATCTTCACAAGCCAAGTTCAATTTAATGCTCTCAGGTTATCTGCAACATGCATGTTGCTAAGGCTATCCGTGTTGCTTAGGTTCATTTAGTTGTTTTCAGCTTGTGCTAGTTTATGCGAATGTGCGGTACTTATCTGTTGTCACTGGCAACACGCTTGTCGCTGCTATATGCTGTGCTTAACGGGGTCTAATGTCATTTCATGCATTCGGAGTTGTTTACACTGTTAAGAGTTGGATTCTTATGCTCGCGCACGCACTCAGTGACCCAAGCGAGAGCAAGAGCGCGCCACTTAACGCGTTTCTTTCATGGTTTACGGAAGTCAGCGCTGCAGTTACTTGCTCGAGAAGACTAGGTTGTTCGAGAGGAACTACACTAGCCTGCCTCCGGCTGGAGAGAGTAGCCGCT
>NW_015642610.1:277173-277446 GCF_001515625.1 Sinocyclocheilus rhinocerous
TCCTGGTAATGACGCTCTCGCAGTGTTTGCATACTCTATCACAGATTAAGTGAATTATATGCAATATTTGTCAAATACACAGACGTTTCAGAAACGTTTTCATAAAGCAACAAAAACACTTAACACTTTTATAATACAGCGCCATCTGTTCATGAATAAGTTCAACATTAACATATGCTATTTAAATAACGTAAATAACGTTATGGGGGTATATGCTTTTATCAGTGGTTTTTTTTTTTTAAACGTGACTCATATAACAGTGCGACTACACTC
>NW_015642610.1:280604-281001 GCF_001515625.1 Sinocyclocheilus rhinocerous
TTACTTGCTCGAGAAGACTAGGTTGTTCGAGAGGAACTACACTAGCCTGCCTCCGGCTGGAGAGAGTAGCCGCTAGCAGTCGGGGCGGAATTAAAAAAAGAGATGTCAAATCGGACACTTCTCCTGGTAATGACACTCTCGCAGTGTTTGCATACTCTATCACAGATGAAGTGAATTGTCGTTTGATACGGAAAGACGGAGCAATCCCAGCGATAAAAGATCCCGGTCATGACTAGGAACTGCTGTGAAACTGCATCAATGTCTATGTTTGTTGCCAATCACCCCGTAAGTCCTCCAGGAGCTCGGCTGTTTTCGGAGAGAATCGTAAAGTTGTATCTTTCTTTTATAAATCTGATAAAACTGAAGACTCTTCGGAGATGTGAATGATGCAATACTA
>NW_015642610.1:281140-281696 GCF_001515625.1 Sinocyclocheilus rhinocerous
GTGCAATATTTGTCAAATACACAGACGTTTCAGGAACGTTTTCATAAAGCAACAGAAACACTTTTATATACTGCTTAATACAGCGCCATCTGTTCATGAATAAGTTCAACATTAGCATATCGGTCGTTGTTCAGTTGAAGTCGTCTGCATCCGAGGGAATGGGCTGTTGACATGCTGCCTCGCCGCCTGTCGGCCAGTGGCTTTGCGGGCGGAGTTTGTTCATGAAGGTAACTCATGAAACTGATGTCAGGCATGCTTCAGTGATCTACAACAAAATAGAACGAGCTTTGGTGATAACTAAGCAAATATTCAATGATTTATTTGATCAACCATCATAACAGAGTTGTGAGCATTATTGGAATTGAATTGTTAGAATAAGCACGCAACACACATCATGCTTATCACAGAATCTAACCAACGAGAATAAAGTTAGTCATATCAAGGCTTTCGCAGTGCCTGACCTAGGTGGCTGGTCTCGTTTTGCTCTCGCGGTACTTTGATGGCACATGTGATCGTAAGGCGGCTGCAGCGCCGATCAAAGTCGGACAAATTTTCT
>NW_015642610.1:283042-319872 GCF_001515625.1 Sinocyclocheilus rhinocerous
AGAACACACAGGATTGTGGGTATCAAGGCAGCGAAGGATATCTATTCTGCCTTTAAATATCGACCAGATGAGGTATCTCAGGAGGCAGGAAGTGAAGCTAATTTTGGATTCGACGTGTCTCGATGCCTTCCTACCTTGAAATGTGTCCTCTAAAGGCAGCATTTTCCAGTTTCGGATGCAGCCGTCAGTTCAGCATAGATTCTGTCCCCATATCAGACACGCATTTTCTGTCTAGTCGTATTGGAAACATGCTTGTTCTTAAGCTCTCGGAACGTTTGTTTGATCCCGTCATTTCGGTGACAAATCTTATAACAAGGTACATTCTGACACTGGATTTGCACATCGTTTGATACTGAAAGACGGAGCAATCCCAGCGATAAAAGATCCCGGGCATGACTAGGAACTGCTGTGAAACTGCATCAATGTCTATGTTTGTTGCCAATCACCCCGTAAGTCCTCCAGGAGCTCGGCTGTTTTCGGAGAGAATCGTAAAGTTGTATCTTTCTTTTATAAATCTGATAAAACTGAAGACTCTTCGGAGATGTGAATGATGCAATCTGTTCTGTTTTTTCATGTTGCTTTTAGTCCCCATTAGAACCATGAAAATCACTAATTTTCCTATTTTAATAGCTGTTAAAAGCTACCAATTTATACCAATTTATTTATTGGCATGTTGAATTAATTCATAATTCGACATTGTTTATTGACAATGCAACTGCAATCTAGGAATATAAAACACTTCTCTATGACATGAAAAAAATAAAATATATATTTTTTGTTAAGTGGCACCATCAATAGTCCAATTCACTATTTTTAAATTATTTTTTTATATTTGGTAAGTATCATTTCAGGTTTTTAAACCAAATTTCACATCTCCACACTTATCGTTTGGTCTGGGCATTCCGTTTTAAGGCATACAAATGTCTAATAATATTAATTATTAATAATCATGAAATGAACAGTGATATTCCCAGATTGGCTTGGGTTCCATGTTTGGACCCCTAATTACAACACTTTTTCTGTTGCTGTGTTGCTTCACATTTGCTCTGTGAAAAACATTTTAGTTCTCAACCTTTTTATATAGAAGTGCTGACATATTCTCACCAGTATAGAATCCCCACACATGCAAACCAACAAGACACGCACTTTTGGTATGCAATATTCTGCCTCTCACTTTTGTCTGACTTTGTTGCCAAAACTGCTCGATACACTTTAAAAAGACTGTAACTCTATACCAAAACAGTGTTCAAATTGACATTTGGCTCATCACATCAATATAACACCTACTGTCTGAGCTTCCAATAACTTGCCTTTTTCCTTTCAGCAAAATACAAATCCCACACCATACCACACAGACGGCTCTGGCAATTTGATATACTTCACAAATAAGATTATTTTGGCGTTTTAGGCCACATACCCATCAAGTGTCAGCCAGCCACCATAACATTTGCTCAATCTCATCAATGCCGAAGCCAAACTGTTTTGCCCGTTAGCACCAGTGTATGCATGGAAATGTCTCATTTCAACTTTCACGCTAGTTTTGAAAGGGAAAACAAATCAGGATGCGTTAGCACATTTGATGGAGGATGTGTGAAACTGCAGTGACAACCGCCTGGACGCCAAGCACCGGTTACCAGCAGTTCGCATTAAGTTACGCAAACACTAATTGGAGAGTACCTGGCTCCACTTCACTGACTGTTTTCCGTTTTGGCAGCGTCTCAACAGCGAGCTCACTGCTGTTTCACTTGATTAGCCCCAAATGGGGAAAAAAGCTGGCTAATTTTGAAAATGTCAGAAGAAGAGAGGAACCTTCAACTCAAACATGCGTATGGCCTGTTGGCATCGCGCTTGCTTTTGATTTCCGGATGTCCCTGAAAATTGATTTTCAGCTGTGATTGCGTACATTGAGGCTAATCAAAGGTTTTGAATAATTGCTCCGGTATGATCTTCCAACATGAATATTGCAGTGTAGAGCACACCGGCTTTTGCCAGAAACATTTGCTAGAGGTGACCTCACAACATACCTTTCAAATGATTCCCAGTTGGGTCTAGGATGCCGTATTTTCTTCTGATTAGCTCCTAAATGAACATGCATGCTTTTCTAAGTCCATAAGGAATGTCGAGTTTCATACAAAGTGCATACTTCTGTATTTCTTCTTGTGGCCAGGTTTCTTGTCTGCTTAACACATCTTTACTTTACGCCTTCACACCACATTTGTCTCACTTCTTGTCCTCGCAAATGGGAGCTGCACAACAAGACCCACCACTTTACGCTGTAACAGCGTAATAAAATGAGTGCACCATTACTGCCACGGCTCTTCCTTACTCCATTTGGCAGGAGGGAGAAAATAATAAATTGGTATGAATTACAGTGCATCTACTTATCCCTCAGAGTCAAATTGTTCAGTAATGCTCATAACAACCAGAAGAAGCTCTATAGTGGTAATGCATGGCCGCTTTGTCTGAGGAAGTAATCTCCTCCTGAGCCTTGCCTTTGTGCGCCCGTGAAATGTGGTCTTTCGTTTAGCATCGTAATGTATTACACTGTTTGTGGAGGAAGAAGCAGATTGATTGGGGAGGGCTGGGAGATTAATAACACGCACCTTTCGGCTATGACACCCATTGTTTCATAGATGCCCTGTAGAAGTGTGCTTCAAAAAATGCATCAGTGTGTAAAATATTGAGCCTGCAGCTTTTCATTACTCTCAGCGTCATAGACGAATACAGCTAAACAGTAATAAACAGTTTTTTTTTTCTTTTTTATCATTGAAAAATACTGTAGTGGGGTGAAAATGGCATGTCAAATCCACCCCAAAAACAACTGTCTTGTTTGGAGGTGCGGGTGACACAGAGGTTGTGTCACTTAATAAAAGTGTCAGGTCCCAGACAGAGCTGAGGAGTCTTTCGTCCTGACAGCTAACGCTGAAAAATGAGCGACCCGTGGCCGTGCGCGCTGCAGGGAAGCCCTTGAGAGGAGGAAGCCCACGACCCTCTTAATGCAGCTAGTTTGCAAAAGTACTTTGTGTTTGGTTTATTTTTCCAGGAATTCATCTTTTTGTAGATATGTTGCCAGGTGAGCAGTTGAACTTGATATATAGAGCTGTTGAAGTACAACAGTGGTAGCACCACAGTGTGGTAGCAGAAGCGTCATGGCCTCTCAAATTGATTTTGATCAGTCCAATCATGCTGCACCCTCTATTTTTTCCCCTTATTAATTTTTAAAAGGCCACAAACAGAAAAGGACTAAGAGGCAGTTTTAGAGAAGGACAAGTTAAACATTTCTGGCTGTTTTCTCCTTTGCCCTTACTGAGCCCACTTGGATGCGAGGAGCAAACAGGATCATCCTTGACTTCCTCTTCTAGGATTATATAACACATCACACCGCGTTTTGCTTCAGGCTGTTTTATGTCCCGTGAATTCACTTGCCATGATATTCATAGCCTGTTAACACACTGTGGAGGGAAAAATGGGACTAGGAATGTGGGGAATATGAAAATGGGATGGTATGATTTTGTGTTAGTAATGCACACAGTACAAGATACACAGACACTTGTTTCCACCAATTTCAGCACAACTGTTTTCAATATTGGTAATAATAATAATTAAAAAAAAAGGTTTTTGAGCACCAAACACGCATATTAGAATGATTTCTGAAGCATCACGTGACACTGAAGGCCAGAGAAATGTGGTGAGCATAGCAGACGACTCCCAGAAACTGGAAGTGGCCACATACTTTTGAATGGTGGTGTATAATGAAGTACAATTAAGTTGTACAAAATTGTACAAGTCAGTACAGGTTATGAACACACTCATATTTTATTGTTTCTGAAACTGTTGTTGTCTAGACTGTAAACATGAGATAAAGATAGAATACGAATAACCACATTTCTTTTTTTTTAAATGTTGTTCCAGAAGATGAATTAATCAGAATTAAAATTTTGGACAATATACTTCATTCAGGGGAAATCTGAAATTAAAAATAGCGAAGATTTGATACAATTAAACAAGATTTTCTGACACAACAGAGTTGATAATAATGGCATAATTATTAATAATAATTACTCAAATAGCAAAACAATTTAATGTTAATCAGTTTTTGTGTTTTATGTCACATTTTTTAACCTCTCTCCTATCTGTACTTTCCACAATTTATCTGCAGGGCCAGCTTTGTTCTTATTTAATTTGCTGCTGTTTTATTTCATTTATTTCTTGTGTTGCACAAATTGCTTTTTGACCTTGCCCGTTGAATTGAAAAGCCATTGATACACAGACATTTGTGCACAGACTGTACTCAGGCATTAATCTTTCCACCTGTGATGTGGTACCCTGTTCCAAGATGGTCAGATATATTTATTTATTTCTTTGTGCCCTGTATTATTTTCATTATCTTAAGAGGGCATAGAAAAGCTCATTGATGCAGCCGTCTGCAGTGGCGAAGCACACACTCGCTCAGACTCGCACATACACACACTCTTGCAGGGCATCTAAAAATGCCTCTCTTGCATTCTGCTCTGACAGTGATAGAGTGAGTCTGGCCCTTTTGTTATATTTCTTGTATTTGTAAATGCTGTGTCCTACGCTCTAGCCTAAGACCAATTTAAATGGTCTAACAGCTGTTGCCCATCTGATCCATTGTCTTGACTAACTGAATACATGACTAGCTGACCCCCCTTGGTCATATTGAATGCTAACACACTTTTTAAATGTTTTTAGAAAATACTGAGGGCAGTGATCCTAACTTATCTGATGCCCTGAACAAGATAAGACTCCATAATGATCATACAATAAAATAAAATAAAATAAAATGAAGAATCAAAGACAAATGCAAATAATAAAAAAGACTTACCGGAGAAGAAAAATTATGTAAGTATAAAATATATATATTTTATATTTTAACCCTAAACCCTTTGGATTTTTAAGCATAAATCTACCAAAGATTTATAGAAGAAGAAAAATAAGAAAAAGAAGAAGAAGAAGAAGAAGTATTATTAGTTTGAGGAATAATTGTTATTATAATGAACTCAGTTGCTCAGTTTTAAGGAGTTTTTCTGTATTCTTATTGGAAAACTTTGCTAAAATAATGAAAATGTATTTTCTTACATTTTATGGTCATTTTAATGGTTGCATTTAACTTGTAATTTCACTGAACTGCAGTTGCAGGCCATGGATGAGTGATAGAGAAAAGCGGTCCGGCTTCACCTATGGGATCTTCCATTGATTGAGTGTATCAGTGTCACCTTTGGTGTTGCAGAGATCACACAGCATGTGTCACATCCTGTTTTAGTGTTGTCGTCTTGTGGATGTATACCTTTATGTTTCAGAGATGACCACTCTTAGTCTTAGTCTTATTTGGAGAATCGCTCTTCTCCAATTTGTTCTGAGACAGTAATTTCTGTAATGACCCCATGAAACATCCTCCCTGCAGATAGGGTGACACTCAACCATCTACACCTTCTCTTTCCTAATTCCCCTGCTTTCTCCTTTATGGCAGTAAGAGTCCAGTTGCTGTAAAATGCTATGGATAATGGTCTTTAGAGAAGAGGAATGGCTCAGTGGGCCGCCGATGGGATATAGTGGTGTTCTCCCCTCCAGGTCATTCGATGTATTCAGGCCTGGTCAGACACTGATCAGAAATAATTTTTGTCTAATGGCCAGGTGGAAAACGAAGAGAAAGGACTGAGTGTGCTGTATCTTTGCAAGATCCCTACAAAAATATAGTGTGAACTACTTCTGAAGGGTGTGTAAATGCATGTGCACTAAAAAAAAAAAAAAATTCTAAGATAGAAATAAAGAGTACTGGAGTACATTTTACATGAAAATTGTATTTTGTTTTTTTCTACTTCAAAATTTCACATATAATTCAATGTTACTTGCCTTTTTTTGTGAAAATAGTTTCTACACCATTTTTTCAGTGTTTAAATGAGTATACATTGGTTACAAAATATTTGAATGCTAAAAATATAGTTTAGCAGATTTCTTAAAACTACTTAATGTTTAGGATTTTGGCCGTAAAAAATAAAATAAGTTATTTTTTTTTTTTTTTTAAGAAATTGTTCCAATGGAGAATTGGGCTTCCATATGTATCTGCAACCTATCTCTTTCTAAATGTGTTTTTATGAAGTGAAGTCTAAAGTGTGCTGTATTTCTCTTTCAATTGTTATATAATGCAAGCTGTTCTTGTATACATACTGTATAGCTGTCCTTTTACTAGCCTGTGCTGATAAAAAAGGCCTTTTAGATTTTGACCTCTGCATGTCAGCTGTGAATTTGTATGCCTGTCTTTGTATACGCTCTCAAGAGCAGCCTTCAGATCACAGCATGTCCCGTCCACTTACGCTGTAAAAATGCACGGTTTACCTTCTGTGTAGTGTGTGACATGTTTTTCAATCATGCATTGTAGCCATGCAGCTGCTATGGACGTCCGTCAGTGGTAAACTGTGCTGTTTTATTCTAGCTTCGGAGCAGATCCATGGCTCCACCATGCTAATGCATTGAGCATCAAGTGGCTTAAAAAGCTTGTTGACCAGATACAATCCTGGCAATGGGATTTTAGCTTGGGCTGTCATATCACAGTTTTCGCGATGGCGCCGACGCTGATGGCTGCCTCCGTGGCGTGCTCCGCAGTTGTTTTTATGTTTTTGTTAGTTTGTCCTGTCTTTAGTTATATCCCTGCAATCAGTTTCACCAGAGACGAATTGCTGGACATTCGGAAGTACACACCACCCGATATTTCACCGGTTTTTGATTATTCTGATGTTTTGCTGGACATTGTAGTCAGGGGAGCTGCGGCGCTGATCAAACGCTTCAGGACGCGCAGACGGGGGAAGAGAGCCGGCGCGCTCGTGAAGCTCAGGCAGCGCGGATTCAGGACGCCGTTGCCTAGCATCCATCTGGCGAACCTCCGCTCTCTACCCAACAAAACGGACGAACTCCTTCTGCTCTCCCGGACAAATAAGGATTTTTCAAACTCTGCTGCTCTGTGTTTCACGGAAACCTGGCTGAAAGACGCCATTCCGGACAGCGCGTTGAGTCTGCCGGGCTTTCAGCTGTTTAGAGCAAATTGCGACGCAGAATCAACGGGGAAATCACGCGGCGGCGGGACACGCTTTTACATCAATGAGAGGTGGTGTACAGATGTAACTGTGTTAAAGAAGATGTGCTGTCCAGATCTAGAAGTGCTCTTCATTAATTGCAAGCCATTCTATTCGCCGCGGGAGTTTTGCTCGTTCACTCTCGTAAGTGTGTACATTCCTCCGCAAGCACACGTGAGCTCCGCTTTACAGAAACTCGCTGATCAGATCACAGAGAATATAATATACCTGTACATACAACTGTCTATTTTTCTATACCTGTACATACAATTGTCGATTTGTATATTTTTTATTCCTTATTTTACTTGTTCTATTTCTTTTTTATTATTTTTTTATTATCTGTTTTTTTTTGTTCTGTCACTGTCATTCTGTTACACTGTGGAAGCTTCTGTCACGAAAACAAATTCCTCGTATGTGTAAACATACCTGGCAATAAAGCTCATTCTGATTCTGATTCTGATTCTGATTCAACACACTAGAAAGGTTTGTGTTGCTTCCAAATGCTGTTTTTCTCAGTGTCAGGTCTGATTCAATACATTGCCCTCACAGTGGCTTTGGCGAATCGTGCCAAACTGAGAGCGTTACCAAGAATCTTGCAATGACTCTCTAAACCTCTTGCAGGTTTGAAATGTTGAGAAAGTCAGGTTAATATGGTCTTGCATGGAATATTTTTTATTGTCTTTGAGCAAATTTTTGGTCATAATTTATGCAAAAAAATCATACAAATCCAGCTCAATATAATAGCTTAAATAGCTTCTTCTATGATGATGAGTATTTTTAATTTTAGAATTTTTTTAAAATTTATTTATAATGAAAAGCTTTGTTAAAATAATGAAATTGTCACAAATAAATCATCATTATCCAAGTCATGTGGTGCAACCAGCATGAAGATAAAAAATGAAAACATAAAACAGGAAATTATATAATAGGGCCCCTGCAGGATATCATGACAAGGTCAGTATTAGGGATATGCCGGTTTCAAATTTTCATGTTGCGATTAATTGCTAATGCTTTTATCACGGTATACGGTATTATCACTCAACCGGCTCACGGTTAATCGTTACATCCCTAAGATGATTGTATTCGAAGTTGTATTTTTTTTTGGAAGTGCATGATTAAAATATTGCCATTTACTTGTATTAAAGATGTAAAAATATATTACTTTTTACTTCATTACACCACATAACTTTTTTTAGAATTAGTATGTTATATTTTTCTTGAAACTGCATATATATATATATATAAATACTTTTTTTAAATCATGGAACCTCTTATATGTAATTGGTCTTTTTCTGCTAGGGAAAGTGTATTACGTAAGATCAATTGTATTGTTGACTGTACAAATTTGCTAGTCTGTGATAATTGCTGAATTCACTTAATCTGCAGATAGTATGTTTTGTGAGATTATGTGGTTCATCTGGCCAGTGCAGTTTGGCTTTCCTCTCAATAACGCATGTTATTGTGTATCTCCAAAGCCTAAATAGGATAAATTTGTAGCTGCTGTCCTGAATAAGCTTGTCTTTTGTCAGAATCTGCTTCATAGTGTGATTTTGAAAGAGGAAGAGGATGAGCAAGACCGACTGAGGGAGAGGAAAACCGACAGTATAGCGGGATTAGAATCAAGGGACTGCTTCGCCAGCAGGGTGGTGTGAGGTGAAAATAAGGGAAGGAGAATTTCATTTGCATACCCAGCATGTCACCCGGACCTTTCCGGAGAGCTGCGCCTATCCACCGCCGAGCTTGGCAAGTACATGCTCATTTTACAGGGCTGGGTTTATGAAGAGGGCAGAGGGGGGTGGAGTGGGTACGCTTGGTGGAAGGGAGTCTGTGGGCAAGACGGTGGCATCAGACCCCATTTACATGTTTGCGCTGTGCCAGAGGTGTTGTGTAAAAAGAGACTGCAATCCTTGACACGACACGCACCCTCAGGAATTAGCCCAATTCACAAGCCAGACAAGATGGCTGCTTTGCCGAGCAAGTTCTTGCAGGGCAATTTTCACTGAACAAACAAGCGATCTCATTATCCTCCTGCACCTGAGATGTCCAAGCTCCCCTGCCTCCTTCCCAGCCCTCGTTCGTTCACTCTTCTATCCATCCCCCTCTTTCCCCGTCCTTCACCCGGTCTAGGCTTTATTAGAGCGCATCTTTTCCATTGGCTGCGCTTGCCCTGTTGTCAAGGTCAAGTCAAGGGCACACAGCCTAGATTGGAATCGTTTGTCACATGGTGCAGCAGCAGAGCTGATATCAGCACAGTGGCCGAGGCATGTTGCACCCATTCCTGTTAGCACCTCGGAACTCCGGACCACGTAGATGGGCATTACGGCGGCCGAGCTGGCCAGGTATCGGCCGAGCCCCCCCTTCTCAACACAATAGCACATCATCAGGCTCAGAGAAGAAAGCTTTGCTGGTGCCGTCAGCATATATTCCGAAGTGTTGGGAGGTGCTTCTGGCCTCACTTTGACAAAATTGCCCACGGAGCGACCGCAATGATCACAGAGCTTTTTACAGCTGAAAGCAGTGCAACCAAATAACGAAGAAAGTGACAATTCTATTTCTTAACTGGTGTAACGTTGTAAAGTGTCGCAATTTAGTTGAGAGCATGTTTTTAATTTTCTTTCTCTTGTGCTTTTTTCCCCCTGTGGTCAGCAGGAGCTTGCATGAACAATGGGAGGTGCTGAGGAAGCATGGGGAAAATGACTTTAATACACCATATAGAATGGCTTATTGCTTTGGTCAATAGGCTGGAGGGAGGATGGCACATGAGACCACATGGGAAGGTTAGAGCTGTCAGTACATTACATGACTGATATGAGCCGATCTTATGAGCTCCCTAACGGAACGACCTCACCGGGCAGAGTCATAAAGGTTATGCGTGACACAAATCTGGCTATTAAAGGCAAGATTAGACCGCTGCTGTACACAGAAATAAATACAGGAAATCTGTAGTGTTGTATATCATTGTGGAGTGTAGATATTTTGCACTTGCACCATAGTGAGTAGAAAACTAACTGGATTAAAAGAAAACCACGGGTAAAAGCAGAATACATTACATGATATTTGATTGCTTTTGAGAGTATTTTTTTTTGGCATTTTAATAATTTAGCTGAAAGGTGATTAGATCTGGATAACTGAACTTCTTATATTGTCACTGTTCATAGACCAGTTGGAGTAAAGCTCTTCAGCAACAAGGCTCCTCTCAATATTTGAGGCAAACAGGATTTACACATACTCTAGCATAATTTTTGGTCATGATGAATTGCATTCACACTGCTGATGTGTTTACCTGTTGTAGATTATGTACAAAATGGATGCTGACTTTGTCAAAATGCATCATCGGAGTGCCTGATTTCAGCCTTCCAAAACTGTCAATTACACATACTTGTGTAAATCCTCGTGACACTCATGGTGTTTACATCTAGAATGTATTTTTTAGAATAACAGTAATAATCCAGTTTATTAATTGTTAAAGTTGTATGCATTAATTTGATTACTGCCAGTTTTTATAATAAATTCGTATTAAATAATAAAATACAGAATCCGCAAAAATTAAAGCAAAATTAAAACGCAGAATTTCTGAAAAAAGAAAACATTAATAGGACCCTATTATTGTTACAATTAATAAATTATTACATTGTTAGTTTAATGAATTCAGTTAATTAGACAATTTTTGATTTCACAATGCACAGTATTATTGTCAGACCCTCTTGTTTTCACTTATTTTCTGCAGAGAATTTCAAAAGAAAACATTGGTGGCCTTGTGGAGTAATCGCTGAGCAAATGAACCATCCAGATTGAAATAGTTTAAAGGAAAAAAATAAATGCAGTGCACTGATAACTGGATTTTATCAAGCTCTTCTTAGGTGTGGATCCTGCAATCTTTTGATTGTCCTCAACACATAATGTGGCAGTTCACACTGAGGGGAATCAAGTTTTTTTTTATAGGTCATACACAAAACGACTGCAAAATTTGTCATGGGATTTTAATATCTTTATTTTTCTGTATTATCAATATCGGACCTTCAGGGAGGAATTATTTTTGTGCCTGTATGTTCTGTGTAACTACATCCACAATTTAGATCTACACTGTCAGCATGAACATCTCAATAACAAAAACAGGATTTCTATCTCTCTCATTGAGCCGTTCACTAAAGACAGGTGGAAGAGACAATCATGCAGCTATATACTACCCCAAACAAACTCCATGTTTCACACAGCCTGACTATAATTGCCTCAGACAGTGCTCTCCCAGGCCGGGTCAGCTTGCTATGCTTGTTATTATTGCCGACCTTATCAACCAACTGTGCCTGACCGGGTCAGCTGAACCCGACCGTACTGTAACCTCAGGGTCACGTTCAACAGCTGCAAAGGTCACAGTGTCGATAGTGCTCGCCTCTCTCAGTTCAACTCCTCTAATAATGAGGAGAAGCAAGGTTGGGGACCTAGGGAGAGATCTGGATTCTGCTCATTAGCCTGTTTTTTTTTTTGTGGTTCTTGAATGCTTGCCACTTTTGCAGAATTGCACTGATATCATAGCATGATAATTTAAATAGGAGTCTGTCTTTTCAGTGCAAACACACCACTACATATTTAATTTTAGCAGTTCTGATATGAAACCAAGAATTCAACCTTCAGTCTCCACTTTAGTCTGCAGTGCCACCATTTTCCAGAACTGCAAACTACCTGGAGTCAGGTTCTCAGAGACTGTGCTAAGGCAATGAATCCTGAAACATAACCCCCACTTAATAAGAATCACAAAGTGAAGTGTTGTGAAATACATGAAGACTGATTTTTATGAAATGTTTTATGGACAGATCGGTTGAGAGTGGCTCTTGTGGTACCAGCATCATTTCAAGTCAGACAACAGCAAGGTGCCGAGGGAGTCATGGTGTGAGCTGCTACTAACAATGAGCTAGATGGACCTTTCAGGGTAGGAGATGGACTTAAAATGAACTCCCAAAACGTATAGTTGTGGTGTGGACTTCCTATTCTTAAAACGTTATAGTTATCATTACAGTTATCGTCCTTGGTGTGAACAGGGCTTAACTCATCACAAAAGACATGCTGGACACTAGGTATCTAAAAGAAAACCAGCTGGTGTGGGCCTTGCTACCTTTTTCTATGGGAATTGATTTGACTGCCGTAGACAGTTTAATAGGTATCAAGAAAAAAAAATCCCACTGAATCGAATATTGACCTTAAAAAAAAAACCTTCAAAGTTTTTTTTTCTTAGTTTAGTCAACTCCATATTATGAAACAAATGCCATTTAAGCCTGACTGTGCTGAAAGCCTTCATTATAAATGATGCTGTAAGAAATTAAATGGGCTATGGACATTTTCTAATGACTGAGTTATTTCCTTAGCCCATTCAGAGTTGGATGGAAGTTTAGAAAATAGGTGCATTGACTCACCAGAATGTTTACTGGAGGTTTTTGTTCTGCGTTTTTCAACTTTAGTTGATTACTGTTCAATGTGATTCCTTCTGTTTGTAGTGTTCCCAACATACTTCACCTTCTCTTTACCCAATTCGCATATTGCAAGTCTAAGTCGTTTCTAGCTCCTCCTTCCCCTGGAGATGCTAAAATTCAAATCCAAATGCTTTCCCTTGTTGAAAATGGCGCAGGATGTATTTGTTATTCCTCCTTCATAATTTTTCGCTTATACTTCTGAAAAGTTCCTGTTTACTGTTGGGAAGCTGCAGTTACAACGTCAGGTGCGTTCAAGTTTTGAAAAGGCAATGCAGCTTTTTCTACAAAAAAAAAATTGCAATTTTTTATAACTCTACTTATATAAAATAATGAAAAAGATGTGCATGTGTGTTTTTGTTTTATTAAATGTATGAAGCTGCTGTACACTGAATCGTTATATATAATATAAAAATTGCACAATGCTGTCATATTCTGTAGATGCAACTTAACTAATTTTATTGTAAATAAAACAATTGCATTCACTTCAACAAATTTACGGTAAATGCAGACACAGTATCTATTGCGTCACACATATTTTCTAATTTACTCACCCTTAACCTGAAAATTTTGGGCTTAAAGAAATTTCCGAGTATCCCACTCATAATTACAGCATTGTGGTGGTGTTTATTTGCATTTCTTTATGACATGACTTGAACCCTCCAATAGTATGAATATATAAATTACATATTTTAACTGAATGACCATTCACTTTCTCACTTATTTGTTTCAGATCCACTTGTTTGATTATGTGAACAAGTGTGGTAGTTACGAATGCAACCTCACAAGAAGCAGGGCATGAGAGTCCGCTGTCTTCCTCGGGCTCTTTCATGGGGCTCTCTAAGCTCTATTGATCACCAGGTGTTTCTTCACTCAGTCTTTCAGAGTCAGTAAGCTTGCATCACACTCTCTTAATTTGCTTCTTAAAGCTGGTACAAAGCTTGTCTTGTTCTCTGACACCAAACTCCTGCCACTAACGGCCCTCCCTCACATTCGGGCTGCTTCTTCACGGGTGGCTCTGGGTTTCTTTTCATACTGAAACAAGTGTTAAGTTCCTGGCCCAGTACACACATACAATCTACTTCTATTCTGTAGCTCGCTGCCATTTGATTTTTTCCCTTCCCCAACAGCCACCGAGTGGGCCTGTAATGAACGGAGGATTACCTGCCACCCAACCTGTAAACTGACCTCATTACACCCCCATGACATGCTCAACAGGGTCACCCCTATTGGCCCTGCATTGGCATTTAAGGTTATGAATAGAACCTCGCTGTTCTTCTTAGTGATTGACTTCCATTGGTGGTTGATTGCTGGCACCTGTATGATATAATGGCCTGTTTTGTGTGGCCATTATTTGAATGTAATAAGGTTTAACTGAGCGTGGCAAGACCAAGCCATAGGCAGTGCCCATACAGCACAAGCTCATGTAGTTATAGATTTTCAGTTCATCCGATGGCTTTTGAAGGGACATCTGTGGATATTTGTTAGCATTTTATCAATATAATAGTTTATATAATTTGTTAAATAAAGTAAGTCAGGGCTTTAGGTATGAGTAGTACCATAGACTATAAGCCGATATAATAATAATAATAATAATAATAACAATCATAATAATATGCTGTCATTTGTCAATATTGGCTATTTAGTAGTTCATGCTTATTTTCCCTGACATCTTTAAAAACACTATTAATGTAATAACACTGTTAAATATAATCTTTAGCAAATCTCAGAATAAATATCTATTTTCACTTCTAAACATCTCTTAATCGATTTTAGTTTTTTAGTATTTATTTTTTTTAAGAATACATGGCAGATGTTAAAATTAAATTAACATATTGGTTATCTACGGTGGCCGAGAGAGCTCAACGCACTGCAAATGAAAAAAAAAGAAAAAAAATACACATGCAAATAGAAAAAAACGGCTGCAAATTAAGAAAACATCTTCACACACTGCAAATTCTCACAACACAACCAAATACAGAAACGCACTGCAAATTCTCACAACACAACCAAATACAGAAATGTGCTGCAAATTCTCACAACGCAACCAAATACAGAAATGTGCTGCAAATTCTCACAACGCAACCAAATACAGAAATGTGCTGCAAATTCTCACAACACAACCAAATACAGAAACGCACTGCAAATACAGAAATGCACAGCAAATTCTCACAACACAACCAAATACAGAAATGCGCTGCAAATTCTCACAACACAACCAAATACAGAAACGTGCTGCAAACACAAACCAAACAAACAGAAACGTGCTGCAAATATGCACAGACCACATCAGAAATGTTTTAGGGAAGCGCGTTTCTTTGTTTGTGTTGTGAGAATTTGTAGCGTGTTTCTGTCTTTGCTGAACGTTTCTGTATTTGGTTGCTTCGTGAGAATTTGATGATGTTTTCTTAATTTGCAGGTATTTTTTTTCTATTTGCATGTTTTTTCATTTGCAGCGTGCTGAGCTCTCTTAGCCACCGTAGTTATCAGTTGAATTGTATATCAAATATGAAAATTATTCTTTATGACAAGCCTGCATAAGCTCCTGGATGTGCACAAACATTTTGTCACTCACACAGTCCGACTTTATAATTTCATAGTGTGCCATCTTCATCCCTCGCTCTGGACCAGACTGTTGACATCTTGCTGGCTTGTCTGTCATGACGCAGTACTGGAAAACCAGAGGTTGTGGCAAGGGCCATGACATCACCCCCATCAGGCCTGATTGGGGCGTCCCATATGCCTTTAATACAGCAGCAGATGTGGAGCAGCTTAGGACTTCCATCTCTTCTCATCTGCTTCCTACAACCCCTCTTCACTCACTGCCAGCTGTATCATCCCAGGTCATGTTTACTGTCTACTAGCAAAGACGAAAAATGTCCAATGGATCAAATACTGTAATGCTCTGATGATTGGGAAGGGATGATTTGTATTTCCAAATTGCTTCGGTCCAGGCCCTTAGAGTGTGGGTGTGGATGGTGAACGGATGGAGGATGTTTGCAGGCGAGATGAAGGAATCCTACTGTAAATTGTAGCCCAGTGATTTGGTGGTCATGGAAAAGTGTTGTTCATCCATAGTGAACACTTACAGTAAATTTCATAAAAATAAACAAAAACTGTGATATGCAGTTGAACATCAGTCTCAATATCACTATTGGTGCTTGAATTTCTGTCAAGAGATGACTAGAATGGGGAAATACATGGCGGGGTTCCCCTGTATTTCATTAACCTGCATTTCATCTGTGTAGAATCCTCCAAAACCTCATCGGTCATGCCAGAACTGTTTAAAGGAGATTTGGAGGTCTACAATCTGTTTTATTAATTTCAGTGATGTCCTTGGGGATCTTTGCAAAGGAACTCTGGGATAGGTTTGGACTATGGATGCTCCCATATGGCAAATGTTTTGCTCAAGGCTTAATTTGTGTCAGAAAACAAGGGGGATTTGGATCCGGCAAGTATTTTAGTGGATCTCCACCACATGTGCCTCAAAAAGTAATTTATTCTCTGAATTATGCACATTATACACATATTATGCTGTAGTGCAACAATACTTGATACATAGCACCATCATTAACTATTTTTCTATACTGTGCTTGTGTCCCTGTCCCAAACCTTAGTCACTAGACCTTGTTCCAGGACATCATAATTTACAAATGAAGCCCTTTTTGTTCTGATGAAGATGATAAACTTGAGTGAATCTTATAAATATCTTTATTAAATAAAGTAAATTATTAATTGTTTTTATTTTTTTATATTTACTTTTTAAATAAATAAACACTTTCTTTTTTCTTTTCTTATTTTATTTATTTATTTATTTTGATTTTTTTATCATTTGTATTTCTTTTTATTTCTACTGCTCAAAAGCATCAACATTCATGTACACACTTCGGTAGCCTCTCAAGATGGCTGACATTACAGTACCTCTCCTAGTCCAGTGTGAGCCCAATTACAACACTGAACAGAGGGACATTTGCTGGCAGCCCACTGTTTTTTGTGTGTTGTGGCTTGGAATGACTCCATCGCTGCCAGCGCAGTTAGTCCAACAAATCAGCAGTGCTGCTGCACAAATCGTAGCTTCATATTTTTTCCCTCATGAATTATGAGTTCCTCCTATTGCGCAGGACAAGGCCTCACAGTCTGACATTAGGATGATCTGGGCTTGGATGTTCTGTGTGTGTGTAGGAAGCAGGTTAATATACAGTCATCAGACATCTGCTGCAATGTTGCCTTCCAATAATCTTCGTCTGCGATCTGTTGCCAGCAATTGATGACCAGATTTTTTTCCCTCCCTTCCTCTTCCCTCACTTCGTTCCTCACCCTCCTCCTCCGTCACCCCCTACTCCCCGCTAGTCATGGCAGAGTTTTTCAATTTGGTTTGTCATTCGTGCTGGACTTTGGAGACAGATTTCACTGGCGCAGTGGAGGCTCAGTGAGGCTGGTGTAATGAGAAGTGGGCCCTGTTGAACAAGTGGACGCTGTTATCCCCGTTAAGGACATGGAATAGAACCTGGCGCTCCTGTTATTCTTCATGCCAGGGCTGACGAAAGTGTGAGACCCCGTGACTGTCTCTATCTGTCCTTCTTACATTGGCTTTTGCTCTAATCTTGACCAATCACTGCCCCATCACCTTACATTTATACCCTTATCTGCCAGAGGTGCTTTCAACTTCAGCTCTCTCTCTCTGCTTTAAGGCTGGTGTTGCATTTTGTGTCAGGAGGACTGTCGTGTCAGACTCAGTAGACAGTGCCTTTTAGTTGTGTGTGTGTATATAGTTGTTTATATTTATTTAATTTATATGTTATGCCTTTGCGGCATGGCAACTACTACAGTGGGCAGACCTTTAAATAGCCAGTTTTAATGAGGGAAGAGTTCAAATCATTTAATGTGGAAGTCAGCATTGTCATAAATGCTTTTGATTGAGCTTAATTTGTATTGAACCTTGAATATTCTTAAGTATAAATCCTTGCAACTTTTTAGTTATAGTGTAAATGTATTAAATCACTGAAAGATTGGATCAGTCCTGCCTCTGCAGTTCATAACCTCCTCAGAACACCCAGCAACACCATCAGCATTCACTGTGAGGCTGTCCACACACAACTGACCCAATGAGGTAGTCATTTTCAGTTCTCACACTCAAACTAAAAATGAGGTGCAATCGTTTCCACGTTTCTTAAGATAACATTATGAAAGGGCGAGAGCATAGCAATCAGAAAGGTTTTATTTGGGGCAGTCGATGGGGATTGAAGTAATGGGGTCAGAGGAGAAGGAGAATGATGTTTTAGTGCAAAGTTTGGGTTCACATGTGGGACAGTGGCACTGCTGTGTGACTGCACAGGTCTGGAACATTACGAGTTGTCAACGGCAGTGCTTGAAGGGGTAATAGACAGAGTAGATTTTTCTTCTGGCCAATTCCTTAAAGACCCTAATTGAGGTGGAAATTACAAGAAAAACACTTCAAACATAACAAGACGCCTCAAAGTGCAAGGAAATGTAACATGTAGAGCATTTTAAAAATTTTAATCAAAATTAGACTTTTGAAACTTTGTCTATTAGCTTTCAGACCTGCTAGTGTACTTATAGCAAAAATGCAGAGTTTTGCTTTATTTTATTTTGTTTTATTTTTATTTTATTATATTATATTATATTTTGTTTTCATTTTATTATTGCATTTAATTAGATTGCTCTAGAATAAGAACGTCTCCCTCTAAAACCACTGAATACCAATTGGAAATTTTAAGTAGCAGGTCATGGGTCATGGTTGTGGTTTAAAGTCAATGTTATTTATGAATTTATTTCAAAATGTTCACATTAGGTTTTCACAATTCAGAATTCAGAAACTGAAACCACGCAGGTTTTCTTCTTTCTTTTTTTTGCAAAACACTCATAAGCGCCTGACACAGCAACACCTGTCAGACATGTGAAATTGTCTTCTGCTGTCTCCTGGCCGTGCTCTCCATGTGAAAGATATGTTCTGTCAGGAGATAAGTGGGAGGATGAGAGAGTCTGGTGACCCATGTCAGTGGTTCTTTCTCTACCATCTCGGTATATGTGTGTGCAGAGGGGCGCGTTGACTTCAGGGTGTCCCACCCCAGGACTGACAGAATGGACAAGGGCAGTGTTGCATTCACACTTGAGCTCAGCTCATTCAAGCTGAACGTCGCCTCTCATCTCCACACATGCCTGTACTGTACATCCACAGTTTAATGGAGAAGGGATCATCAGGGTCAGGGCTCTAATAAGTGGATAATGGCTCTGTGGTAGGCCTAAGCCTCATGTCTGCTCATTAACATGTAAGATGTTAAAGTGACATTAAGAAACGAGGAGGCTGGATCCCTCAGACACTCAAATTGAATTGAAAATGGACCTCTCATTCTCTGTGTGATTGAATTACTCATTTAGGTCATTTCTATTCCAGCGTGTTTCACAGATGTGGCCATCTGTATGATAAATGCATTGACTTTTGTAGTGCGGAGTTGAACTTTTTAGTACAAGGTTATACAAGACTTATGGAAAAAGCATAAAAAGTCACCATCATAAAAATCACCATAATCAGATCAAAATTTAGCTTCAAGAGAAAGTTGTATAACTAACTTTCTTCTGTGGAACACAACAGAGGATATTTTAATGAATGTTGGTTACCAAACAGGTTTGGTTACCATATGATTTTCATTTTATGGACAAACAAACACTGACACAAAGTATCTTTTTAGGTTCCACAGAAGAAATGGTCATACAAGTTTGGAGCAACATGAGGGTGAGTAAATGATGACAATTTTCTTTCTTTTTTTGTTTTTTTTTGTTTTCAATGATTGATCCCTTTAAGTGTCACTACTAAGCAAAATACCTTCATAAATACATACTACTACAAAGAATTTATAGGGATAGTTTAACTATCCTAATGTTGTTTCAAGCCTGTATGACTTTCTTAATTTAATTATCTACTGGTTGCTTTTTACCATGCAATTACAATTAACAAGGACTGCAGCTTTAAAGCAAAAACTATGCAAAAACACCATTAAAGTATTACAGAAGTAGCCCATAAGACTTGGGCTGCTGTGATCGGATCATTGAGTCAGTAAGTTGAACTCAAGCACTAATGTAGTGAACCAATTGCTGCACTAATCATTTAGAGCAGTTTTGTGAACCAGATCAAATGATTCCTTGAAAAGACCCAACTCAATGGATCGCTCATGAATCACATGACTACTTCTCTCATTCATGAACGCACCAAGGAGATTTAGGGTGGATGTTTCAGTGAATAGTGACTTAAATTTAGTCTGTTCCTTCAGAAGACTTGGAATATAGCACACAAGTTTTGTCAACCACTTTTACGATGTTTTTATTCTGCTTTTATATCCTTTTTGAAGCTTGAAATTCCCATTACCTGTTCATTGAAGTTGCAGGGAAAGTAGCTTTTTTTTTGGACCAATATTAACGTGATGGGGAAAATGTCTTCTCTCACATCCTGTCCTCTCTCTAATATCCATTAAATGAGGCATAAAAGGCCCCCCAAAAAAACAATCTGCAGTTAGCTCCTGTTGTTTTTAACCTTTTATAATGTCCAAATACATAACACTGAACGTTTTGAGCTGCTCTCTGCACTCTTGTGTACTCTCTGTGTTTGAGCATTGTGTGAACGTGTGAAGTGTGCATCAACAGCTCCTCCTCAGCACTTTCACTCTGTGTTACTCCATACTGAGCTGTGTCAGCTGAGCGGGTCTTGCAGTCAGAGCCTTTCGGTCAGCACCGAAGAGCCCAGCTCTGGTGGGGATCAGCTGGGGGAAAAAGACTCTCAGACCTTGGGGCTCAGCGCATTGGCTCGTACCCCATCACAATTCTTCCCAAACCTTCTCAAGCCTCGTCTCACTCATTTGATGTTGGCCATTTAGTTCCATTCACTTCTCCTGGAACAGATCCCGCACACTCACGGGGATTGCATGCACGCCTCCACCCTCTGCAACTCTTCACGATCTGGCTTATTTCGGACGCTGATCCAGGCACACGGATCGGATGCTTCCAGTTGGAAAGAACCGAATAGGTGTTTTTTTCCCCCCCTTTTCTTCTCTCATCATCTTCTCTTGAATAGAAGCTTTCTTTCAAAGCAGTCTTTTTTACAGTAATTCCCTTTAACAGAACCTCAGAGGGGGAATCAGGAATCTGTCTCGTAATTCCAAATATATCCCTGGCCAGTGAAATGGTAAGACCCACAGAGCTTGTCAAATGAGGAATTCAGGTTTCATTTACACTACCTGAAACCATTTTCAAGAGTTTCAAAATGCTGTTTCAGATTTTAGGACTGAGCTGCAAGACAAAAAACATTTTAAATGGATTAGAAGACTGGGTATGTCCATCCACATTGTTTATTATAATGCCTTAAGCATATTTGTGGACTTTTGCACCAGACTTCAAGGGATAGTTCAAGCAAAGATGAAAATTGTCATCACTAACTCACCTTCATGTCGTTCCAAACTCATAAGCCTACCATTCATCTTTGAAACACAAATTATTATATTTTTAATGAAACTTGAGAGATTCCATCCATTCATTGTTCATGCAACCAAAACTTTGACACTGTTCATAAAGACATAGTAAAAGTAATATGAATCAAGCAGTTTAAATCGAAAGAGACATGATTGTTTTATATTAACATTTTATTTAGGCTTTTATTCACATATAACTATTGATCAACAGACATACACAGAGTGCATCAACTATGTTAAACTGAAGCTCAGATGTGCTTGCTGTGCTCAAATGTGATGAGCTCTATGTATGTGTGCTGATGAATGTTTAACAAAAGGTTGGTTGCGTGGCCTTTCAGTGGACAAAAATGATGAGAGAATTTTAAAAATATCTTCATTTGTGTTTCAAAGATGGGAGAAAAAAAAACAGTCAGACTGGTTTGGAACAACATGTGAGTGAGTAAATGACAATTTTTATTTTAGGGTGAACTATCCCTTTCAGATATTTTTGTATAATTGTAAGATTGAATTTACTAATGCAATTCTGTAATTCAGCTTTATGTGGAGTTTAGCTCACAAGCAAGTTGCAGTCGTTCTCATTCCATAGTTGGCTGGCAGAAGGCCACCTCTCCCACTGCTATAAGTACTATTCAGGTCATTAGCCCAGACAGACAGAAACATTACCAGACACGACACACAGCTTACACTGTGATGTATTGATCCACCTTGAGGATTCTGGGCAGGAAGAAGGACTATTTGCTTTAAAGTTCAATGGCTCTCCACTACTGTTAGTGTTGTAACCGCAGGAGCAATCGATATCTGGAGAAGCCCAGTGTCACCAGATATATTCACCCACTCACAGACATCATAATGCTATCTGGACTCAGACGCTCATGTCCATTGCTATTTCATACTCTTCTTCATCCCCTAAAGCATTTTAACTTATTTTTCTTAGCTTTGTCACTTAAGGCACGGTTTGGCACTTTAGTTGCTGTGAATTGCAATTACACCCAATATCCATTTCTTGCAGGCTGTGATGGAGAGAAACATAGAAGGGTGAGGTGTCACAATACAACTGATTAGGATGGCAAAGGGAAAGAACATGTGTTTATCAGGCAGATATGAAGATTCTGCAAATTGTTACATTTATATTATATAAAAAAAATATATAATCAGGTTCAAGATTCATACAGTTCTCTTGCGGTCAGTGTCCATACATAATGGGCTATTGTTGGGGGTTGTGTGAAGATATTAATGCCATGATTGTGAGGATGGGGTGTGTGGGTGGGGTGTCTATCGCCTTAGGGGACAGCAAGGACAGCCCGTCCTTCCTTTCGTTCTGACGAAGAGGTCACCTGGAATTTATCACTCGACACCAAGTCCTGTCTTGATGTGACATAGCACAATTATCGAGTCGCATATTTGTTCCGGCTCTCCTTCTTCTGCAAGTTGTCGGTTGCTGTGGCAAATACAATACAGGTATAGTGTTCGCACCTTATCCAAATGCCTCTTTATTTCAAAGCCTCATGCAGTATGTAAATCGGGATGTTTCCTGGAAACGAGCACTGTTTAGTTATACGGGTTCACGTTTGCACCAGACTCTCGGTAAACATTTATGATGCATAACCCCGCAATGTTTCCCTTGCAAAAAATATATAATCAGGTATATAATCAAGATTCATACAGTTCTCTTGCGGTCAGTGTCCATACATAATGGGCTATTGTTGGGGGTTGTGTGAAGATATTAATGCCATGATTGTGAGGATGGGGTGTGTGGGTGGGGTGTCTATCGCCTTAGGGGACAGCAAGGACAGCCCGTCCTTCCTTTCGTTCTGACGAAGAGGTCACCTGGAATTTATCACTCGACACCAAGTCCTGTCTTGATGTGACATAGCACAATTATCGAGTCGCATATTTGTTCCGGCTCTCCTTCTTCTGCAAGTTGTCGGTTGCTGTGGCAAATACAATACAGGTATAGTGTTCGCACCTTATCCAAATGCCTCTTTATTTCAAAGCCTCATGCAGTATGTAAATCGGGATGTTTCCTGGAAACGAGCACTGTTTAGTTATACGGGTTCACGTTTGCACCAGACTCTCGGTAAACATTTATGATGCATAACCCCGCAATGTTTCCCTTGCATTGCCAGAACGTTGTCCAAACGCTTGACCTGCTTTGCAACCCCTCTCACTAGCTGAAGTCAGCCTAGGGTATAACCCCTCCCTTTTTTTGTGCATATGCATACTTTATGGCTGTGCATACATTTACATCCCATTCTTTCCGTTCTGCAGCACGCAGGCTTGAGGATCCCTCCCTGTAGCCTCTGAATGAACCTGTTTACGTTCGTACATTTCCAATGGCGTTTGAACTTGGCCCATCGATTTGTTTACGGTCAGGGTTACGGCACAGTTCCTTAAAGGGGCTCGCAATCGAACGTCTAAATATTTGAGTAAGAGGTCAGCGGTGAGAGCTGGAGAAACAGCCTGTAAATGCAGATGAGGCAGAGGGAAGAGGAGAGGGACTAACTTCCTCCGTGCTTCTGACAGGAATAGGGTAATGGAGGGGGAAAAAAATGAAAGCCGAGTCAGAAGGCTGCCGCATAGTGCGAGAGAGCACAGTACCTACTAAACTCACAAGAGGGAGCTGCTAGCCAATCCATTCACATGTGTGTGCTTGATGAAAATCCCTTAATGCACTGCAATCTGCTCGATTTATAGAGACACATGTATGTGGAATTCAGACTTAAAAATTGACAAATGCTAACCATTATCATGATTGCAGGGGTTAAAATATGACATCTGACATCATGTCCCACAAACTTTCATGAAATCACTGATATTTCATATAATACATTAAGTATAATAATAGTCATTAGACAGTTCTGTACTTTTCTCTTCCTACTTTTTAAATAAATCAGTTATACGTGTGTGTATCTTGATGATATTATTATTATTAGGGTTTGCACTTATTTTGTTAAAATAAATTAAATTATAATAACATTATAGTTTTATGTCAGCAAAATGTACATCATTCAGTTGAAATTGTATTATTAATGTACTGTTGTGACATTTCAGTCTTAAAAGAAATCACTCAATCATTCGCCTGTTGACATTAAAATAATTGAAATAAATATTTTAAATATGAGTGGCTTATGTGGCTAAAATGTCATTTTGGATTTTATGTTTATTAAAAAAAAATTAAATAAATAGAAATAAGGAAAAAAAAATCTACTTCAGTCTACTTCACATAGAAATGCTCATCTGCTAATATTGTCACCTTCCTTGTGCATTATGAATTTGAAGTGTGAAACATTCTGCTACATCAGTGACATTTAAGAAACGCTTTTGCTTCACAATAGTCTGGCGGGGAATAATCCACTTGTTATTTGATGCTGGTTAAATAACTGTAATTACTGAACCTTTTACATTTTGTCCTTCCAGTGAAAATGATGTTGTCTCTGTTTCTCTCTCTCGGTCTGTATCACTTTCTCCCGCTTTACTTTCTCCATTTAACATGATACACATTTGAGCTGCAGGAGTGTGTGTGTCTTATGCCAGATGTCATAGTTAAGTTTGTAAAGGGGGAGAGAAAGCATTCTTGAGGCAATTTTGTTGTCACTGATTTTAGATAAATTACAAAGATGTAAAAAAAAAAAAAAAACACTTCTCAAGTTTATTTTACTGTATTTCTACTATATTTTTTAACAACATGCAACCTTTTGCAATATTTATAAAAAATAATTTAGATTTGTTGTTCTTGAATGGACAATATGTCTGTAGTACCTAACTAAAAAATTATTATACCTATAGACATAATAGCATAAATGTTATTATTGCAAATTTCTAGTCTTAATAAACAGTGTTATACTGTAGTGCTTCTGCTGGCAGGAATTTTCATCTCTGAGGAATAATATATTTTATCATGTGGTTTGATATAGAGGCTTCTGAAATAATAAATTGCCAGTACCGTGTGAAATACTAGATATATCCATGCAGGAGCAACATACAGCTATTCGGCCGTACTGCTCAGCTCAAATCTTCTAGCCGTGTGCAGTTAAGCAGCAGTTACAGAGCAGAGTTTATATAGCATATATTTAAATGTATAAGTCTATCTATAGCAAATATATGTTTTCCCCACCACTTTAACTCAAATAAAAGATGTACTTAGCCTGTTGGATGAATCACAGAGCACAAAAGCACCTCAGCGAATGCAGCGGACTCATTCACTGTGTGTTATGGAAACCTGGAGGAGAAAATCAGCTGTTTTATTAAACCTTCCATCATACCTAGAATGTTCCTCACAGTAGATGTTCGTCTCTTCTTTCAAGCATATAAACTGAACACTTCAGTGGTAGAAACTTCAGTGCTGGAACAGTTAAGCAGTAATATAATACGAGGGAGCATACTATTTGTACAACATTTGGTGAATGTGTTTTATGGTTTACAGTGTTCTTTCAGTCCCAAAAAAAATTAATAAAAATAAATAAAAAATAAAAAGTATATAGTAGCTTTATTTTAACCAATCCTTTAGGATTTGCTGATGGCAATGCTTTCTTTCTTTTTTTTTATTCAATTAACAAAACAAAAGCATAACACTTTAATTACATTCATCATTTATATATGATGAAATAAAGCTTAATTGAAACTAAGCAAATCATAGTGAAACACATACAGTCAGAATAATGTTTTGTATAAAAGAGTATGTGTCTTTTACATATACTATATACTATACTATATACATATACATACATACATACATACTTTCTCTTATTCTTGGATAATATCATAATCATATTTATGATTTTCTGAGGAGAGGTATTGTCCAAAATAAATCAGACTGTGGTACTTAACATTTAGGTGATATTTCATCAAGATACTTTTATTAGTTTAATTTATGGATAAGCAATTTACATGACTGAAGCTGCACCATAAACATCGTTTATCAAAATACATTATAATAATGAAGCTGTTTTAAAATGCATATTAAAGGGACTAAAAACATGTTAATCTGGCTAGCTGTGATGGTTCCATCATTGACATAACTAATGGCTAAATGGGAGCTTTCTTGGCAAACAGTGGAAGAATGAGGGCTGGCCCTGTAAAAGTGTACACTATAAATACAACAGTAGGTAAGATTAACCTCCAGCGATGAACAAGTGCACTCCATCGCCTGGCACAATAATAACCCAGTATAAGTCTGAGCGCAGCAAATGACGCAAGTGGTACTGTATTTCTTTATTTGACACTTTGTATTAGTGAGGAAAAGAGTGAGAGTTGGACTGTTAACAACAGAAGTCCAAATCAGGAAATGCATTTTGACATTTAAAAAAGTTATTGCAATTACTGTTTCCATTTTATCATTGCAATTAGTTTACAAACTAATTATCCACTACTGCTGTAATTAGTTTGTTACAGGGTGTTTTGGATTATTCTAATCAGCCAAACAATTGAACACAAATCTTGTGTCCCCTGTAATACACTTAACACACGTTCGTAGACATCTCCCTCCATGATTTGAGAACATCTCTCTCCATCTGCTCGGCCCTCATCAGCCATGAGGAATCATGCCTGGGTGTCTTGAGTGCCATTGGTTAATCAAGGCCAAAGTGGCAGATTATAAATATAACAGAAGAAAAATGACACATGTAAGTGATCTTATTTAAGAGCATTACATTTGAATTTATTGGGGTACTTAGAGGGGATGGAAAGGGTCGTGACTCTAGGGTGGCGGTTTAGAGTCATGCAAATGAGAGAGAGACTGAGAGCGAGCGAGAGTTATTGCGGCGGTTGGCGTCTTAGCCTTCACTTCATTATCATAGAGAAATGCTCCATAACCATCTGCTGTTGGGTCCCCAGGAGGCCGTACCCCAGTGCCAGCCCCCCTCTCGCTGCCAGTGTACACTTGTCCTCGCATGTGCACTTCAAGTACACCTCAGCATGTATGACTCCTCAGACTGGCAGGGCATACGATGATGTCATCATTATGATGTCAAAGTAGTGGTTTGACTGTGTTTGTGTGTACTTAAAGGGATAGTTCACCCAAAAATTATCATTCTGTCATCATTTACTCACCCTGTGATTTATCACAACACACACACACACACACACACACAATAAATAAATGCATACATACATAAATAACAACACACAAACAAACAATGAAAAAGGTTTAGAATTTTTTTTTTGTCAATACAATGAAAGTTAATGGAATTCAAACTTTTATTATGTGGATAAAAACAGGTCAACACATTTCTTCAAAATATCTTATTTCGGGTATTTACACCACAAAAAAATTCTCAGATCAATTAATCAACCTCATGTTGTTCCAAACCTGTATGGCTTTTCACAGCATAAATACATAAAAAAAAAAAAAAGCTCAGTGTTAAAATAAATAAATAAATAAATAAATAATTTTTTGTGTGTGTGTGTGCGTGCCACTGAAAGTTGACATTATTGATGATTTCAGTTTTTGGGTGAACTCTTTCTTTAATTATGGCTATAATTTTAATTAGACTTCTTTTGAAAAAGGATCATAACTGCTTCATAAATTAAACATTCACACAGATTTTGACGTATATAATGTAAAATGTAATCTTTAAAAAGTCTTGGCATGCTGTATATTAAAAATTGTTTCACAGAATCTTCTTTAAATGAAGCATGCAGAAGAAGTGATAATTACATTCAATATATAATAGACATCTTTTCACTCAGAGGGATCAAATTAGAATGGACCGTGAACATACTGTAAGACATTACATAAAACCTGTAAAATCTTATTCATCATAAAACATGCTGCTAAATTGGAAAAAAAAAAACGTCCCTTTTGTGTGTTTTCACTGGTTTCAAATTCCTCACAATTAATGATGGATGTCTTTAGATCCTGCTTTAAAGATTGTGACTGGAAGGGCTTGTCTGTTTATAAGTAAGCTTTATAATGCAACAGCATCTAAACCTCTTTGTCACCCCCAACTGCATCTGCGCTGTACATTTTTTCCTCGATCTTCACTACTTAAAGCAAGACACTTTAGAAATGTGTAAAATAACGGCGCGGGACGCTTCAAACCATCGGATACACTTTAAATGCCGCGAGACAGAGTGATAGCTTCAATCCATTTGTTGGCCCCGCTTTGTGTGTTGTCAACAGATCGCATTGGGTTTTTGTCAGTGGATGTTGACAGAAAATCAAAAGCGCCACAGTGGCGGCAGCCCGTAATGGTGACTTAGCTCTGATTTACACATCTCTTATAAAGATCGACGATTTGCTAAACAATCAATCCACTCACAAGAGCTTATTTTGCTTCATAACAACTGTTAGCGCTTTTCAACATCCCTTCGCGGACAGGATCGCGTTTGCACAGGAGAAGCACCTCTTATCTTTAGTGGAATGAATGCAAGTTGAAAGGATAATGTGCCAGTGATTATATTTTGGAACGTCCCAATGCTTTTCCCCCCAAATTTTTTCCCTTCTTCTGAGTTTGTGCTGTTGTCAGTTGTTATTGAGAACAGGAAATATCTTCACGATGCATCTCCGCTAAAAAATCAAGGTGGCACAGCGTGTAGTCTTCGAAAGCTGTGCTGCAGATTTCCACCCGCTCTATATAATTTGATCAAAAGGAGATTTACTAAAGAGTATTTGTGCGAGTACGCATCCATGAAAGATTCTCACTTAAACTCAACAAATCAGGGTCTGCCCGAGAGCGTTGTTTGCGTTGGAGGGTCTTTCATTTTATAATATAGGCCTCGATATGTCAGGCTCCCTGTGTTTGCTAGACTTGTCAATGCTCCAAAGAAGTTTCTCAAAGTTAAAATGGTCCAACCAAACAAGGAGGTAGAATCTCTCATCCTGCATGGAGAGCCGGTCTGTGGAGGGAAAACTCCACCAATAGTGTCTAACAGTTTTAGAGGTGGGCAGGCCTTTCGTTTCATTGTGCAGGCCTCTAGCTCCAGGCTTTGCCTCTGACAGTCCTGTTATGCATTTTTGCCAGACAATTGACCGTTTAACCATCGTTTACTGTCTTTTTAGCTCCTTGACGCCTCGGCTGTTATTACCGCATTGTTCCTCTTCCCACCATGGTGATGTGTGAGCTCCTCTTGCACATGTGCGGCACTTTTTCCGTGGGCTTTTCTTCTGTGAGGGCGATTACATTTTCTCTCTCTCTCTCTCTCTCTCTCTCTCTCTTCATCTGCAGAATACCAGCTTTGCTTTTACTGGAAAGTCAGATGCATACGCATGTTGCCATGGCAAAGCTTAGAATATATATTTATATATTATATGTGATTTTTTTTTCTGCTTTTGGCCTCGATTGCTTTATCTCGGTGGTGTAGAGCCTGTTGCCCTCAGGGCCAGATTTAGATGTGTGTGGGTCTTCAAGGGTTTTACTGCAGAAAAGCTGTTTGGATTGGGGCTGCTACGCTATACAAGTGCGACCGAATTGTGTCATTTCTGGTTTTCTACTTCGTGCCGGAACCAAAGGAAAGTCCAAAAGAAGAGCAAAAAATACAAGACAAAAGCTGATGAATACAGGCCCGATTGGATTATGTCAGACCTGGCATATTCCTAGTTTTGAAGAAAGTCTTGGTTTGCCGTCTTATCAGCCCTTGCCTCCCAGCTAAATGAATTAAACAGGCACAGCCAAATGATTGTCCCTGCTTTGAGTGTGTATGTGTAAGTCTCACATTGCAATATTAACAAGTGTAAAAAGGAATGGGAAAAAAAATGCATATATTAGATCTTCTATTGATAATGCTGAGGTTTGATGACAATGCTTGAGTGATATAAACATATTTACAGATACTACAGAACAGTCAAATTGTTCCATTCACACGAAACACCTGTAAACATGACAGAAGGAATTGCGCTACATTGCATCAGAATTGCATAATTATCAGGTATAATCAGCTCAATTTTTCTATCCTATCTTTCTCTAAAAGCATGAGAGTTTCTCTCCATTGCCAACAGGTAATCATGTCTGATTAGCAGTTCAACACACTAATTACATTCGGTTAGGAAGTATAATTTATCCACCATGACTTCAAATATAGAAGAGCTTTAACTAGTATTAATGTTGTTATTGTTACAGCTTAACAGATTGCAGCTGACCTTGCTAGCTAGCTAAACTATTGTAATAATGTCATTCCACTATTGCACAGTGTTGCCACTTGGCAACACATACATTTGAATGATTTACCAAAAACGAATTTTATAAAAACTTTTTTGAGAGGTGAATATGTCATCATAACATCATAACAGTGACACGGACTGGTCCTTGTTTGTTACTGACGTTTTAGTTTGCTTTCAGCAACTACGGACAAGAGACAGCAGTCTGTCAGAAATCTCGCCACAGAAAAAAAACTGCATGTCATGTGACTTAATCAAAGCACATCATTGGCTAAACTAAGGTCTTCTCTTTCCAACAAAAAAATCGAGAATGTTCTCTTAAAGAGACAGTGGCAAGGAAATGAACACAAAGAGGATGTTGCCATATGGCTACACCATGCGGTAGAGGGTTAAGGGAAAACACTGTATCCCTCCAAAGATTAAAGGGGTTAGAAATAGATGCTAATGCCAAAAACAAAGACACAAATCTCTTAAATTCATAAATCAGAAACAAATCAAACAGGATTTTTTTTTTTTGTAAATTATTTTGCTTGATTTAATTTTCCTTTCATTATGATAACATTGCACTTTGTGAGTAATAACATGCACAAACGTTGTACTTATACATTATTCCAATGCAGAATTGTTTAAAATAGAACATATACACATATTTGTGTGTGTGTTTTTTTCCGTGCTGTGGTGTGGTCATCTGTGTTCCAGTAAACCCTTGTGGATTACGTTGTGACACATGTTGAGATCATGCTTTAGCACCTCTCTCAAGGCTGCAGGTGTGAACAGATCCTTTCTGTCGTATGTTTAAACTCCACAGACAGAGGCACAGGTACTTTGGCGTTGTACTGTTTCCATGCCTCAGTAGCCTTTCCATGCCTTCATTTGCTTATGGAAAATGTTACGTATTGCTTTACTAAAGAGAAAAACGGTGCTTTTGTGATGTCGTATGGATATAGCATAGGCTTGTTTTATTTATAAATATGGACTGAGCGTCTACCATTCAACCATTTAGGGGAATTTACAAAAAAAAAAAAAGTTCTTATACTGATGCGTGATTTGTTCTTGATTAAATCGGATCATTTTTATTTGGATTGAATCTGGTATTAAAGGGATAGTCACCTAAAAATTTAAATTCAGTCACTCATCTTAAAAACAAGTATGACATAGTTTCTTCTGTGGAACATAAAATAAGATATTTTGAGAAACAAAACATTATTCAAAATATTTTCTTTTGTGTTCCACAGAAGAATAAAGTCATACTGGTTTGGAAAGATGTGAGGGTGTCAGAATTTTCATTTTTAGGTGGAGTGGAAAAAAAATTTCATTTGGGGTGGGTGTGATTACAAGTGGACAGCACTAAATACAGGCAATACATACAGGCATCCGTCCTAATGCATCCCAGACAACATCAAAGGACCGCCTACTCACCTGTCAATCATCTGTTGCACTGAAAGAAGTGCTCTAGATTTTGCGTTACATATGGCTAATAAAAAATAAATAAAATAAAAGTGGAAAACAACCACCCGAAGGAACAAAAAGAGAGAAACCAATACATATACTGTGCAGACTTACTGCACAGGACATCCTCATAATGGTGTATGCAGTGACACAGATAATTCACTTTGAATAAAAATGTCTGCTAATTGAAATTAAAAATATAGATCATGTGAAGAATGTTCAATATGTAAACAACTATTAATAACTCAGATCGGTGTTTGTGATGAAATAAAAAATTACATATATGAGATAGGGCTGTGTATCGGCAACGATACGTATCAAGATACAGGGGTTGCGATACTGTAAGCAAGGCGATATATTGGGATATTTCTTATATTAGGAATAGGATATACATTTTAGAAAAGCTGTCATTATGAAAACTTCACCACATGCAAACCTTTTTAAAAAAAAAAAGTTATTTAACCAGAACACAGTGGGATCTGCCTTTGCATTAATTAGTCCCTGTAACATTCAACGTCACTGAATCACTTTTTGTGCAATACGAGTAAAGGGTAAAAAATAAAGTGCTTGCAGGATTCTTTAGTTAAATTAAATGTATAAAATGCAAGCTGTTATAAACAGACCATATATATTTTTAGACCCTGCTTTAAAGGTTCACAGTTTAAAATTGTAACATACCATGTCATAACATTTTGATCTGAACAAAATAATTACATCTGCTTTATATCAATGAATAATAAAGTGCTTGCAGTAAGCTTGCACTCCAAAAGTAAAAGTGTGCTTCATGACTTACGTCATATCAAAGTCTAGTTATGAACGTCAAGGATAAAAGATTTGTAGCCATTTTTAGTCATTTAAAACACATCCTCAATTATCTAATTATGTGCGGCTTGGATGCGGCGTCCATCAAAAATAGACTAGGCGCCTATCTTTAGCGAAGCAGCGTGGAGAGCCGCTTCTGGAGCGTACCCCGGCGCGGCTGCTATAAACACAAGCATTGACTAGAGTGACCGCGATCAGCTCCGGTTGTCGTGGAGCTGTAATGCGCCGCAGACGTGCGTGTTCTTCGAACATTTGACGCTGGAATTGCACATTTTACACACAGCATGACTTTTGTCAATCTCTTTTTTGCCATGTCTGTAACGAAAGCCGAAATGACGCCACACTTCAGCTTTGTACAACACCCCTAATATGAGAGCAATTCTCTGTCGTCCTTTCTGCCTTTTTCTTTAAATGCTTTAACTTTTTTTTTTTTTATTCTAAAGAAGGAAACTTATAGGTTGTACTTCAACTAGACCTGTGTAACTTGCTTTCAAACAAATCACACGTCATCTGAAGATAAACCTCAGTAAAAGTCAGTAAAAATCTCCTTTGCTAACCTGTCTTGCCTTAACAATGAAAACTCTGAGAACAACAGAAGGCCGTTAGACTTTATGATCTATAAGAGAACTGCTGTGCTCCTGCTCAAATTTATAGGCACTTATGAAGGTGCCTGACTCGATATTTATAAACCCAACTTCAAAAGAAATCAGCACCTGCTATCAGGTTTGAAAGCTTCTCTGCTTGTAAATAAATATCCATATGGCAAGTTTATAGACACTAGCAATTTAATATATTGGAACAAACATAATTTTACCACACATTAATATTTTATGGGGCATTGAATATTACTGCATTGAAGCTGAAGCTTTTATTGCGTATTGTATTTTTTATACCTTTAAGTGGACAAAGCACTTTAACTGCTATTATCATTATGACTTAAGCCTTATTGTGGTAACTCACTTAAAGCATGTTGTTGTGAACATTTGGTGCTAGTGTGCTTGTTTATGGATATTAAGGGTGTTTCTAAATCTTAAAAAAGTTTACTTAATCCAATTTGTTAAAGGTGTTAAACGGTTTTACTATTTGCAAACTTGTGTTTCCTTCACCAGCTGCTTTGGTGGTATTTTATTGCAATATTAGAGTTTTCAGTGCAAATTGTTGACATCTGAATATCAGAAACAACAAACAAATTTATGGTTTATTACTCATCCTCATAGTTTTACTTTACTAAGGAATGACCTGTTGTGTGCTGCTTTAATGCTTTAATTCTGCTCATCAACTAAGTCGATTGTGCAACAAAATCTGCCAGGCTCATTATTACTCAAACAAACTGTAACAGCTGCATGCCTGTGTGCGTATGCTTGTGTGGGTTTTCCTGTCGACATAGTCCTAATGAGCCAGTATAATAATTATCAGTCATTCTGTCTGCACTTAATTAATGAAGTATTAATAAGTTTACAACACAGTTTGTGCTGTTTTGTCAGTGTGTCTCCACAAAATGCAGGTCAGTCATTTTAAAATGATACCCTTCTTGTCAGTGTTGGAGCTTTTACATTACCTGTCAAATGGAGATTCAGTCTGTACCATTCAGTATGTCAATCCAGCGTGATCTCGTGAGAATTTGTATGTATTTTTACGTAAAGTGTGGTTGCACCACACATAAATTTACTTGCCTTTACATAGACACTGAAACGTACAATATTGACAGCATCTAAATGTACAATATTGACATATTGACATCATCTAAAACATAAATTATTAACATTCAATTTGAACAACTTTACATATATACACAATAATCCTTATGAATATTGAAATCATGACATTTAGATTTTATTGTATTCGGTCGGCATTGTGTTTTCAGTCGCATTTATTAAAGGGGCCATATGACGTTGCTAAGAAGAACATTATTTTGTGTATCTGGTGTAATGTGATGTGTTTAAGTGGTTTAAGGTACAAAAAACACATTATTTTCCACATACTGTACATTATTATTGCTCCTCTATGCTCTGCCTTTCTGAAACGTGTCGATTTTTACAAAGCTCATCGTTCTGAAAAGCGCGGTGTGCTCTGATTGGCCAGCTATCTAGTGCGTTGTGATTGGCCGAATACCTCGAGCGTGTGACTGAAATGTTACACCCCTTACCAGGTTCAGAAAACTTTCCTCCGTAAAATGCGCAATAATACTACTACAGCGAGAATAAAAGTTATGCCTTATTTCTTTGCGTATACTTTTGGGCGGTGTTATGCAAATCTTCCCACACAGTGACATAGATATGTGGGGGCGTGTTTGAACGAGGCGTTTTACGAAGGCGTGGCTGAGCGTTCACTTTTATAAAGAATATATCTTTGGGTTTGAGACTTTAGTCTTTGCGACTTTACGGATCTTCTGTATGCACGAACAGCTTTTAACACTCCAAAGACAAAGGAAAACATGAAATCGCATCATATGACCCCTTTAAACGCAGTTTACACATTTACGTAATATGAATTGGTAACATTTCGTTCTGTTCTATGTGACTTCTGTGCCTACATTTCGAAGAATTACATGTTAAACAAGACTACACTTTAAAACCTATATATATATATATATATATATATCAACAATGCAACATAAAATCACAAAAATTATCAATTGGTCTATTGCAGTGGTTTTCAATCCTGTTCCTCCGGACCCACTGCTCTGCACATTTTAATAATAATAATAATAATACATTTTTTTTAGTATAGCGCCTTTAAAAGAGTACTTTCTCAAAGTGCTTTACAACACAAGCAAACACAAAAATCCAAAGTAATACACAAGAATACAGAGTAACAATCAGTTAAAAGCAAGACGAAAATAAAAAGTTTTAAGATGAGATTTAAAAATACCTAACGAATTTGCTTCCCTGATGTCAGCCGGGAGAGAATTCCACAATTTGAGGGCATAAGATGAAAATGCCCGATCACTGCGACTAGGAATTAAAAGCTCAGCCAAGTACTGAGGAGCCAGACCATGCAGTGCCTTGTATGTTAACATTGTTAACATGAAATCAATACGAAATCTAACCGGGAGCCAATGCAACAATTCCAAAACCGGAGTTATATGATCAACAGCCCTGGCCCCTGAAAGAGTTCTGGCTGCTGAATTTTGTAAATGTTGAAGTTTGTTAATACAAGATTTTGAGACTCCAATAAGAAGGGCGTTACAATAGTCTAGACGAGAATAGACAAACAAATTAATTAACCTTTCAGCAACAGAGAAAGACAGCACTTAGCACTGTATTTGGCTTCAGTAAGCAGCAGCATCGCTCTCTTCTGTGTGTGCAGCTCTGTGGCAGAGTGTCTGGACGCGGCGCTGAACACGCTGTCCCGTGCGCTGGAGGACAACCGCGAGGACACTGAGGTGTGGTGTCACTATCTGACGCTGTTCTCGCGGCGCGGCAGCAGAGAAGAGGTTCAGGAGATGTGTGAGATGGCCGTGGAGCACGCGCCGCACTATGACGTCTGGTGGACTGTGAGTGGAAAGACAGTGGCATGTTTAAGCGCCACGCGTCTGAGCAGCTGAAGAGCTGTGGTCTGTGTCTGTCTTTCAGTACATGAGCGTTGAGAGCGGTTTCGAGGGGAAGGATTACCTGTGTGGGCGTCTGGTTTCACACCTGCTGGAGGCGTCACATGACGTCAGGTCGGATGTGCAGTCGTTCCAGCTGCTGGAGTCAGTGCTGTTCAGAGTTCAGCTCAGTGTGTTCACAGGCCGTCAGCACAGCGCTCTCAGCATACTCAAGGTACCAGTCTAATCTACATAAACATATACCACTGGCAGATGAACACCGTTTCAGTCAAAACTGGACTTTTTGTTTTGGATTGTCCACTGTTTTATAGTTTTTAGTACTTTAAAAATATGCTGTTTTCACTTTATCTTTTGTGAAATGTGATTTTTACTCATTACAAAAAATGCTCATTTACAGATGTTCTGATTTATGTCTAATCCAGTTTTCTTTATAACTACTAAAAATAAAAGGAAAAACTAAAAAAGAAAATTGAAAAATATAAAATACAAAAATTAGATTTAAAAATAAAATCTCATTTAAATCAAATTAAAGGGATAGTTCACCCACAAATGAAAATTTGCTGTTAATGTAGGTGACTTTATTTCTTCATTAGAACAGAAAAGAAGATTTTTAGCTGAAACCATGGTCACTGGTGATTCATTGAAAAAAAAGTGAAACAATCAGTCTTTGAAAGAGACTGAACATTATTTACAACGTGATTACTTGTAATCCAGAGCCTCATTCTCAACAACGGGCAGCTGCTGATTTGTATTTTATGAAAAAAAGAACCACGGTTTCATCTAAAAATATTCTTTACAGTTTTACTGAAGGAAAAAAGTCACCTACATCTTGAGCCCTATTCGCACGGGATTAGTATTACCTGGTGACCTCCAGTCATTTGT
>NW_015642610.1:321599-357504 GCF_001515625.1 Sinocyclocheilus rhinocerous
CTCAGCCAAGTACTGAGGAGCCAGACCATGCAGTGCCTTGTATGTTAACATGAGAACTTTAAAATCAATACGAAATCTAATCGGGAGCCAATGCAATAATTCCAAAACAGGAGTTATATGATCAACAACCCTGGCCCCTGAAAGAGTTCTGGCTGCTGAATTTTGTAAATGTTGAAGTTTGTTAATACAAGATTTTGAGACTCCAATAAGAAGGGCGTTACAATAGTCTAGACGAGAAAAGACAAACAAATTAATTAACCTTTCAGCAACAGAGAAAGACCGCATAGGTCGTAGCAGTGCAATATTTCTGAGATGAAAGTACGAGGTCTTAACAGTGTTCAGCACGAAAGGTTCAAATGACAAGCTGGGATCAAAAATAACGCCCAGGTTTTTAAATTTACTTTGTAACTCCAGAGCAACACCATCAACAGACCAAGCTAAGGGAGACAATTTTGCATGTCTCCCTTATCTGACACACTCATTTGAGTTCATGGAGCTCTTTCCTAATGAGCTGATGATCTGAATCAGGTGTGTAAATTAGGGAGACATGCAAAATGTGCAGAGCTGTGGGTCCCCAGGAACAAGTTTGAAAACCACTGGTCTATTGTTTGTCTATTTATCGTTCTTCTGATTAATCTGCCATTGTATTTTATGTCTATCATTCAGTCTGTCGTTCTGTGTCTGTTCTCCTCTTACATATGTTGGAGAATGTGTGTAGATCCCAAAGCCCCTCTTCTCTAGTTGGAGAATCTCTTACCATCTTCTCCTTTTCTCTTGGGAAGAAGGTTTCAGACATGAGATTGATGTGTAGTTGGGGAAACGACACATTGAACGGGATTTGCCATTTTAAACCTTTCCAAACCCATGTGATCTCCCCTATTTGCCCTCTGAGGGCTCAGTGTGGAATGCAGTTTCAAAAGCCAGTGAAGAAAATTGAAAGAAAAGCCCTGTTCCCACAAGAGGAACAATGAATATCTTCACAAATGCTAAAACGCTAGGTAGGCGGAATACCATTTTGGATTTTGTTATTGAAAAAAGTGCAGCGGAGCCGCGCTTGCCTTGGGACATCTCACAAGCGTTTTCTAAACGAAGTATCGCGTTTCACTTAGAAATCGTTAACTACAACAAATCGTTTTCATGTCCTGTCTGTGCATGGATTTGTTTTACAAAAATGGGCATCGCTTTGCTGAGGCCGGGAAAGCAAACGCTTCACAGATCCTCAGTTCTTTTTATATCTATGGACTACAGATGGTACAAGCTGTACTCTTGTTCTGTTTGTTAACACGTCTTTTTCCTGTAGAGGGGCATCAGGCCTAACCTTCTGTCGCTTTTGGTCATGTCATGGCACTTTGCCATGGCTTATTCAGCTAGCGAATGACACTGATGGTGTAATATGACTTTGCAGCTCTGGAACAAGATGTAAGGGAAAAATAAAACACCCTACACTCATTCAGTCAGGCCATTCTGTCCCTTTTTTGACAACTTTGGTTTTCATCTGATGCTTGTTCCCTGAAAAGAGTGAAAGAGAGTGAGAGGCACCGAGCGGGAGAGGTATGTAACGGGTGTGAAAGGGCCACCTCTACATTCCTCATTGAGCACGGCTACTTAGGGAGCCATGAGCCCTTGAGATGTGAAGTTCTTTTGAGTCCGCACCAGGAGCTGTGGGCTCCTAATTGTTTCTAATAGATAGGGAGGTGTCGAAGCTTATTCTGCCGGCCTAGAAAGAGGGAGAGAGGGAGGAGAAGGGAGGGAGAATGAGGTATTAAGAGCATAAAAGAGGATGGGTGAGAGCGGTTGCAGGCCTTGATTTGTAATGACTCATTAAGTTTTCCTGGTTTTGTGCTGGCTGGCTCATTATAGCCCATAGAGTGGAGGGAAATAGAGGAGTGGAGGTGGGAGGTGAGTTTAAATAGCCTGAGCTCAACACTAGACCACAAAGCATGGACAAATAGTTGAATAGAAGGATGAACAGATGCAATAAAGGTGGCAGATGCAACCTTGCCAGGCAAATTGCCAAGTTAATTCACATATATGCCATTTCTTTATTCGAAAAGACAAAAAAGGCAGTAACTTATGGCAAATTCAGTGACGGGGACTCAGTACGAATATAAAAAGTACTTTTATAGAAGTTACTTGCAAATAATGAGCACTCAATAAAAGATAATTGCAATAGGCTAAAAGATAATAACATCAAGTAAATGCATGACTAAAGATAAATTGGCCTGAATTTTCTATACTGTCAGTTTTGAGAAATATCCAGCCTGGATTTTCCATTGCTATATTTGGGGTTCAATACAAATTAAGTTGAATATTGACCATATTTGTGGCTTTATGTTGAGTACCAGAAAAGTAATTTCAAATTGTTCTGTGTTTTCTTACAAAATAAATACTTACATACATACACACACAAACAAACAAACAAACAAACAAAAGGTTTTACAATTCAAACAATTTTTTTTTAAGCAGAAATGGGAATCATATAATTACTTAAAAACACATTTAATTGTTTTGCCAACATGTGCTATTTGAGCTGTTGAAATCATTTTAAATTTTTACATTTTTTATTGGGATTATGGCACTGTCTTGTCATGGCAATGAAAATGTGAAATTCGATACAATATTACATAGAAAATGTAACCCTATTCTTCTTCTTTTTCTTCTTCTTCTTCTTATCCTTATTATTATTATTATTATTAAAGGAAAAGAAGGACAAATGGGTATGCATTTTTGTGGTAATCAGCATTATGCCACAAACCCGGAAGTTAACCCAGAGTATTTCTTTAAAAAAAGAGAGTAACTAAACGTATATTTCAATATACATGATAGTCAGGCCCATTCTTGGCATATTACACCTTTAATACATCTAACCTGAATCTCCACAGAGAGAAAGTGAGAGAAAGACACTGAAAAAATAGATGTGTAGAGAGAGGGGTACAATGGCCCTGGCTTGGCTGATCCATAACAGTCATTGGCTGTTACATACATTTCAAGATCCATTCAGGCTCTGGAGATAATCGAGCCGGCCGACAGTTTCCCCCCCGCAGCCCAATGGATTTATGATAGCACTGTCAAGAAAATGAGCCAGAATGACACAGTAGCTGACTTTAGCTGCAAATAATGTGATAGGCCGTACAGTGGCTGTGCAGCAGCTGCTGTCATCGCAGGTAATAGGCTATAAAGAAGCCTGATAGCAATACCTGTCATTGCTTAATGGCTGACTTCACTGAAGAGCTTTTGTGGCCTTTAACATGGAGATAATAGAAGACACAACAAATTTTATCGCTTCCCGTCTTGCATTCATAATTTATCGGCGGCGGGATACCGCACAACAAGGACAACGGTTAAAAAATGGGATGAGAAGTTTGACGGGTAGGCTGAGACAGACAGGATGGGAACGAGACATTTTCTTGCTTGAAGGGATTGAATTGAGAGATGAGGAACTTGAGTCCTATAAATTCAACCTTGCATGTGTAAACATAACTCACAAAAGTAACAGTGTAAGTTAATCATTTTAGCTGAGTTTCATTGCTACAGCTGAGAGCATTTATGCATGTATTCTTTAACAAATTGAAAAAATAAAATAAAATGGACTAATAAATTATATATTTTCACTTAGATGTGTACATGAAATGTTACATACTTTTTAACCTCTAGAAAGAAAATCTGGCTTGAACTTTATTTTATTGTGTTGATTATGAAAATCAAAATATGTTGTTGTGTATTAGTGTTATTACGGTTAGTTTATTTGTTACGGGTAGGAGTCTTGTGAATTCTGTAGTCTACAGTATATACTAGGCTATGTGCTAGTGTATTGAGCACCTGCTGTCATTTGGAGTAATTTAGCAGCCTGCACACCAAGTATGTGGAGAGGCCTCCTCAAGCCCCAAACTCATTTCCTTTATCGCTCACCGTGCTACTGTTACCTGTCCACCACACTGTGAGTAGAGAGTTGCCGACATGGTTATTTTAAGGACAGTAGATCGTTGCTGAGACACCCAGCGAGCAGCAATATCGACACTGACGTTTTTTTCCCCAGTAAAAACACACTAGAGAATAGTGCTGAGATTGACGCAAAATAAAGCTACTTTCACATTTTAGGCATCCTCGAATTGACACAGTCAGACTAATTGTTCTTAAACGAAAAGGACAACATACCAAATGCGAAGAATTTCTGATTTCTGATTAATATTAATTTTCCACTCAAGTTGCACATTGTTATGCTACAGTAACCTGGAAAAAGGGGGAAAAATGATATTAAATTGCAAAAATTTGCAATGCAAAGCATTTTCACTCAGATTTTTGGACCTATCATCCATTGCAAGAAAAAAAAAGTGATAATGTGCCTGCAGAAAGTTACCAGTACATTTTCCATTAAGTTTATATTCTCTAAAACACAACACAATGCAATGCCTAATTCAAAATACAGGTAAAACACCCGTGTAAATGATGAATCCTTCATATTAACAGTACATTGTGCTGTATTTTTACTTTATTTAACTAGATATTTACTATATCTTTTTTTTCCAAATACCTTTTTTAAATCAATGGTTCATAATAATAAAATGTAGTAGTAATAATAATAATAATAATACATATTTTATTCATTTTAATTGTAGATATGCTTTAGAACCACTGAGGATGTTTGCATACATTGCTATATGTGTGGGGGCTATAGTAATTTAACATCTTTTGTATTGGCCCCATTCAATTCCATTTTAAATGCATCACTGTAACCTAGATTTATGCTTTAAGGGGAAAAAAACAAGATTGAAACTGAAATGTTCTTTAAAAATCAGAGTAATTAAACTTATTTCAGTATACAACGTAGTCAGGCCTGTTCTTCAATATTCTTTAATACCTTCAACGTGAATCTCCACAGAGGGAAAGTGAGAGGGGTGGTAGTAGTAATATTCATTTATTTATTTAGGATATGCCTTAGAACCATAGTGTTTGAATACGCTTTACATTGATATTTTTTAAGGAAGAAAAAAATTCCCTGTACTTTAAAACTTGTTTGAAAGTAATGCGCACACACACACACACACACGCACGCACGCACGCACACACACACACACACTCAATGTGAATGTAATCAGACAGCTCCATATGTCACCATCCTTCATTATGAACTCTTACACCCACAGTGTGATTACATAAACACTGAGGTCTAGGCCATGCTCTTTCTTTCACCTCTCACTAGAGGACTTCAAAGTCACTCCGGCACACCAATTTCTGATGAATGCTTCCATCTGCCCATCTGATGTATGTCTCCATCCCCACCTCAACTCCATTCCACTCTGGAAAAAAGCTCCAACCTTTCTACAACCTCCTGTGAGTATGGCCATTTGTTAGCACTTAGCGTTAGCCTGCATCTGGGAGGCCCAGCTCTAATTTGGTACGCTGGCCCATCAATCCTTTTAATACAACGCTCCAGCGAAGTCGCTCAGCCTATGTAACTAATGCTAGCTATTACTATCCTTATTAAAAGTGTAATGTTGTATTAAGTAGACCAATAAAAGTGGACTGTTTGGTGCAGCAATTCTATTCAAATGGAGCATGAATTTATGATGGGGATCTTTCGGTGCCAAAATAGTCCCTGTTGTAGTAGGGGAAAGTGAGGATAATTGCAACGCTTTTTGCTAAATTATTCCGAAATCATGCCCAAATATCTTCACATATTAGCAGTCTTTACCCATTTCAATTAAATGTATAACTTAATCAAGTTGGATACAATTAAACTAGAAATACAAAGTTCATTACACCCTCTTGTTGTGAGTAACTTATGTTTTATGTGCACATTTTAATATTACAAACACTATACAGATCATGAGATTATGAAGGACAGGCTTTAATATATTGACCATCTGGTTGATATGAAAAAAAAAACTGTTTTAATGACTATATATTAACATTTTAAAAGGATAACAAGTTAAGTCAAAAAGTTTAAAGATGGTTTAAAGTCTTCCTTCATCCAGACTTTAATCAAATACTTTAGATGTACAAAGATGGTGCACTCCTATTACTTATGAATGGGTGAAAGTATAACACGCAATATGGTGCAATACTCCCGCCTTCTCAATAAAGAGCAGATCGCCAGTTGGTAGTGTCAATGCATCACTGCAGCTGCCGTTAGAAGCTCTGGTTGCTATAGAAACACTCAGCGTTCTGAGACACGCGCTTAGGCTTGCACATGCGCATTGGCTGCTCTAGCCTGAAAAATAAGCCTTTTTAATGCTATTTGAGCATAAGAAACATCATTTATGAGGCAGTTGTTGTCAGATTTCATTGGTGATTTCAAATATGAAACGTAATCGTAAGCTAGGTGAACAGTTTTGGAGAATTTTATGTTTCCCTATTCGAAGAGCTAGGATCTGCGCTTGCATGCCTGAGAGGCATTTCAAAGATGGCCGTTGAGTGAAATGACTTGTCTTAAATGAGACTGTCCGGGTCCGGAGTCATCAAGCACGGCATCTGCATCAACATTTTCACCTGACTTTATTTTGGTTAGGTCCAGATTTCTCTGCAGTTGTTGTACGTTGTAAAAACAGTGAATATCCATTCATTTCATATACTATAGGCTATTATCTGCCAAAATGCATATTCGTCATGCCACAACTTCTTACGCAAATGAGATTGGGAGGCATTAGTACGTTTGGTTTGATTTGATTTATTAATTTATTTACACAATAACAATTTAAAATGCATTAAAGTAACCGTGTTGTATGCATATTTACTTTTGAGTTGAAAATATTAATACAAAAAAAAAAAGCTAGAGGCCTAAATTCCAATTCCATTCCATTCCATTTTCATCATAGAACCTAACATTTCTGCTCTCATATAGTGACCTACACCCAGGGGCGTCATGTACTCATGATTTTTGAGGGGGCACGAGTCGGGGGGGGGCTTATGTATTATTTATAGGCTTATGTTTTATTTACTTATTTTTTTTCTTTTTATTCGAAATATTTCCAAACGTGTTAACTATATCAGGAAATATCTTGATTCTCAAATATGTGTAAGTAAATGCATTTTGCACCTTTATAGATTGTTATTTGATCTATATTGGGTGATGGGCAAAGTAGACTAATAGTGTAATTTATTAACTACACATAAAAACACATGGGTGTCATGCCATAAAATAGTTTTAATACGACTGACTTTGTATTTAATGTGAATTTAATAACAATATTGTGAGTTACTTATTATAACACTTTCATTTTACAGAGTGCAAAGAGCATTTACATGATTACAGAACATTTTCATTCAGTCTAGCCAGAGTTCGGCACTCTCAAAAACTCCCATAATAATCACTGAAGCTCTTCACACTGTGAAATGAATATCTTACTTACATTCGTATGCACAGCTGCACTTTGTTGTTTCTGATGAGAGAATTCGGTCAGCGAGCAAGTGAACAAAACACCGTGTTTCAGCGATGACTCATCTGAACATCTCTGATTGTCCATTGCATTCATAAGCTCAACAGAATCGTGTGGGATTGGTTACAGTGCAGTGCTGTACAAACTCATCTGTCTCTGGCTCAGCGCCAGCCAGCGAGCGCAGATTTGAATTTAGCAGCTGATGCTGTGCCGCACTGAACGATCTAATCACACTGGTATGATTGTATCAAATATATAAAAAAGTATATTATTCGGCTATTGTCTTTTGGAAGCTGCATTCAAAATCCACTTGTCTCAGAAATCTGAGGGGGCACGTGCTCCCTCACTTTGAATGGGCATGACGCCTCTGCCTACACCTACAATTATAATAATGCCCCATCACAAATGTGACTATACACAAAGATGCACACTCTTCAGATATATAGCTTCCTCTAGAACAGCATTTGTCATCAGTTAATGGAAAGAACAACACAAGGGCAAGTCTAATAATCATCTACTTGCAGACCAGAATGGCAAGAAGAGAAGTGAAGATGAAACGAGAGAGAGAGAGCTGAATGAAAAAGTCTTAAAGAGAGCTAAGAGTCACTGAAACAGAACACGGGCAGAAATTAATTCCCTCCTTTCAGAATGAAAAAAATGTCTAATTCTGACAAGCAGGTATGACGAGAGACCATTAGGGCCCTTATAGAGAAAAAAAAAATACTCTCAGGACTCAGACGAGAAACGATGAAGTGAAAAGAATAAGATGGGCAGAAAAGAGGTAGAGAAAGAACAAAAGAGAGGCAGAGAAAGATGCTAGACAAACAGTGCTTAGTTATATTGGGGACAGTAGGTAGAAATGATATTTAATTAAAGTAATAGTCCAACCAAAAATAAAAATTATTTACTCGCTGTATACACTACCATTCAAAAGTTTGGCATCAGTAAGATTGATTGATTGATTGATTTTAAGATTACATTTTCTCTTGTGTTCACCAAGGCTGAATTTACTTGATCAAAATGCATTAAAAACAGTAATATTGTGAAATATTATTTAAAATAACCGTTTTGTATTTTAAGATATTTTAAAACGTGATTTACTCCTATGATGGCAAAGCTGAATTCTCAGCAGCCAATGCTCCAGTCTTCAGTGTCACATGATCCTTCGGAAATCATTCTGATATGCTGATTTGCTGCTCAAGAAACATTTCTTAGAAGCATATGTGCTGAAATGCATTATTTTCTTAATATTTAATGCATCCTCGCTGAATAAAATGATATATTTCAAGGAAAAAAATTGTATGATTGTATATATGAAGAATGAAAACTCTTTGGATTGGAAATCACAGACATAGACATGAATACAATAATCACATGTCTAGTATACTAAAATATAAATGTCTTCCATTACAAGTAATGATCCTTTTGTCTCTACCACATTTATTCAGCCCACGTTACACCCATGCAGTCAGTCATAATTAACTTTGTCATCAGGACTGGTAGCCTAACAGGCCATTACTTGGCCTGTAGTTGCTTGTCCCGGCCCTTTGCTCAAATGCTTTATCAGGCTGAGGTACATCACCTCTGGATTGCTTTGTCAATAAGCTGACCGGGCCTGACCTGGCTTGGGCATCTCTAACCAGACAGCCTGAGTGACAGGTCGAAGATGGCTGATAATTCACAGAAATTGGAAGTGTGAAATCTTTAAGGGCCACTTCTCACGGCTGCCAAATGCCAGGGTATCTCTCCATCAGTGTACTGTTCTCACAATCCCAGGCATTGTTAATGGTGGCCTGTCTGTCCATCAAGACCCTGCTTCTGCTGGGATTTATCCCCTGTTTGCTTCCTTATCTCAGCTGGCTGGTTGCACTATCCTGGCTTAACGGGACTGCTGTGTACTTGTATATATGTGTGTGTGTGTGTGTGTGTGTGTGTGTGTGCATGGTTCAACTGAAAGGAAATGAGCTACAGCATGAGCATGGTCTCACCCTCTTTTTCTCACCTTCTGCCTTAAAGGGATGGTTCACCCAAAAAATGAAACTTTTGTCGCCATTTACTCATCCTCATCCCGTTCCAAACCTAAGATATTTTGAACTCTTTTTGTCTATACAACGGAATGCAGTGCGGTCCAAAACAACATATTGGCTGCCATTGTTTAAAAAAAAATGTTCTCTGTCTCTCTCTCTCTCTCTTTCTCTCTCCAAGATGATTTCCAACTTACATCAGTGTCTATTGTAGGTTTATGGTTTTCTGCATGTTAAGCTGGAAGCCCATTTTCACCTGAAAGTTGAACAAAACATTAAAACAAAAGTAATTGTGAAATAAAGTTTAAAATATGAATTAGTCACATTGTAAGACATACATAGTTGTGAAACATATTAGTATATTATTATAACTAAAGTAATAATTATAACAAACAAAAAAAAAAAATTCAGTTGAACTTTTACTAAAATAACTACATTTTAAGTAAAACAAATCATATTAAAAATAATAAAGATGACAGATTCAACAAAAGTAAAATGAAAATGGAAAATATAAAAAGCAAAAATAAAAGCTAATTCAGAATATTAATAAAAACTACAGTATCTCAGTGATACTAAAATAGCACTGTTACAAAGTTACAATTAAGATAAATAAAGTCAAGGTTTTAAGATATTGACAATTCAGTTGTCAGATAACAATTCCCAATTGTGATATATGAAGTTTTAATTATGTGAGATATAAATTGTGACTGTGAAATCTAAATTCACAAATGTTAAAAAAATAAATAAAAAATAGTTTTCCTTCTCTGAGTCAGAAACAGTCTTCCGTACATAGAAAGTATTTTAACATTTTCTTTGACATTGCTAGGAATGAACTCCTTTCTTTCTTCTGTGAACTGTTCAGTACCAAGAAAAGATCTAGGCCATTTTATTACTTTTATAATTAGAGTCAGACAAATTTAAACAGCCTAAAAATTAAACCAAATTTGAGGTTAATTATTAGGATGATAATTAGCTTTATGATTAAGAAGATAAGAAAAGAAACAATATTTTACTTGTTAGACTTGGTCAAAAATACAAAATGGCACAATCTCCTCTGGGTCCAGACTGGGATAGAATCAAATATTCATGTCAGTTTGACATACTGCTGTTAATATCACAGTCAGAGTGACTGGCAGCATCAATTAACGTGAATTTATCTCTATACAAGTGAACATGCAAGATAGTATGTTAATTAGCATGAACAATTAGTGATGTTTAAAACGATCTATTGTAATGAGGATGGAAATGTTTCTTTTACATTTTCACCAGCTATTTGTCATGATTTCTTTATGGATGGTGGCCAATTTTAATATTTTATAACGAAAGTACATTGAGAAGTGTGTATGTAAATATGTCTAAAACTACATAGATCTGCCCCGGCAATAAAACGGAAGAACGTCACCTCATGGGATGTTTAGAATCAGAAATTTTACAGCAAAAGCTTTCATTTTTAAACGCGTGTTTTGTTGGTATAACAAATGAAGCTGAACAATATGACTTGCTCCATACAGCAGAAATAATGAGCAGCGCGCTGAAAAGCGACTGTCAGCTGCTTCTAGAGAGGACGCGGCTTCACCAATCTGACACAAACACTCAGAGATGTGAACTGTATTTTGAATTGCACTGAACAAACCCAGTCTCTTCCGAACCTCATGCTGTCACTCATTCTACTTACACCACATGCAAACCAGAGAGTTCCCACTCGCTCTCTCCAACGGAAGCTATCACTCTCTGCTGGAACTAAAGGAGGTGATAGAGATGGAGCAAAAACAAATGGTAGAGAGGGAGTGGGTGATGGGAAGAGACAGGAAGTGAGGGGGAGAGATTGAGAAAGAGAAAGACGCTCCACATCTGTTAATCCAAAGAAGCTTAGTTAGGCTGAGAGTTTGTCCTGTATTTGTTTGTAGGATGGGAAGAGAGAGACACTTCCATATTTAGCTACTGAGAGGTTTAAAATCTCAGCCAGCCTTTACTGTCACAGAAAGTGAGTTCCCAGGCCGACACATCTCAAGCTGTTCAAATACCCATTAGGATGTTTTGTTTCCCATGCGCACTGACAAAAAAATGGAACAAAAAAAAAGGAAACGTGAGCGAGGAGGAAGCCGATGGAAATTGATCAACAAACTTATGTGATATTTAATGATCCTTGTATGTGGAGGGAAAGACCACAGCCTGATTCGCCTCTGCCAAATACCGATCCCCTAACTTAATTTCCTACCCAATTGCTGTTTTATAGTGCATAGTACAGTGATACCAGCTAGTTATATAGAAAACAGATTGCCTGTGCAGCCATGTGGATCAGACTGTTATGGGGCTGGGGAGAACCTGTAGTCTATAGGGGGGGTCTGTCGGTGGGCTTCAGTAAACCAACAAACCCAGGCGCTTCCCTCATCCCTGACTGGCAGCAGCTGGCTGGATTGGGAAGAGATTGAGATTCCAGAGCTGGAACTGTGTCAGAGACGTACTTTGAGGTTTAACTTCAGTGGTGTGTAGACAGCTCTGATACGTTTATTATTAGAGAATATTCATGTGCATAATTGTTGCCTATAAGGCTACAGAAATGACTGATTGTGCAGATTTATCAGAACGTTTACAATGGTTTAAGCGTGAGCTGTTTAGAGCAGAGTTTTATGAAGTAATCAAAGTTTGCATAGAAAACCACAAACTTTGGTACAGTGAAGGGGAGTCACTAACTAAAGTAGCTACTTCACTGCATTTTTCAATAGCGTGATAGTAGTTCAGCTGTTTTAAAGTAGCTCATCTCGTAACAAGCAAACGCTGCATCATTTTTTATAAGTCACATTTCCAGTTCCCCTTCAGGAACTCGAGCTGCGTCGAGATCGCTTTGGGAACGCCCTTGCGTGACCGCGTTCTGAAGCACGTGTCAAATCCGTCCAATGGAGCAGCGAGACGTCACGAGCAGGGTGACGTAAGCACCAGAAAGCATAAAAGCGCACCCTCGGGGAACCATGGTTACATACGTAACCTAGAGACGTTTGTTTGGATGGTTCGTTTTAATCAAATCACTTAAAAGAAAGTTGTAGTGATATTTAAAATAATAAAGTGCAATAATTTTACTAAACTATTACCCCATGATTTACTCACCCTCAAGCCATCCTAGGTGTATATGACTTTCTTCTTTCAGTTGAATACAGTCGGAGTTATATTAAAAAATGTCCTGGCTCTTCCAAGCTTTATAATGGCAGTGAATGGGGGTCGAGAGTTTGAAGCCCAATAAAGTGCATCCATCCATCATAAAAAGCACTCCACATGACTCCGGGGGGTTAATAAAGGCCTTCTGAAGTGAAGCGATGCATTTGTGTAAAAGATGTTATACATATTTAAAACTTTATAAATTGTAATCTCTAGTTTCCGCTAACTGTTGTACGCATGTTCACGAGAGAGTGGTGTTCCAGCATATGATGTAGGACATAGGCGTAGCGTAAGCTCTAGTGAGAAGTGACGAATGCAACTTTAGCTATGTTGAAGCATCCTGGATATACACACGAACACACCATTTTAAGACTAATAAAATGTAGAGTATAGCTAAAACAATACACTTCTTCACGTGGTTTTCCTTTGCTGTAAACAAAACTTGGTTCTCGCGAGACCAGCATATTCTCACCGGAGCTTACGCTATGCCTACATTCTACCTCATCTCCTGAAACACGCGTATGACAGTTAGCGGAAGCTAGAGATTACGGTTTATAAACTTTTAAATATGGATATTATTTTTTATTTATTTATTAACCCCCCGGAGCCGTGTGGAGTGCTTTTTATAATGGATGGATGCACTTTATTGGGCTTCAAAATCTTGACCCCCCATTCGCTGCCATTATAAAGCTTGGAAGAGCCAGGATATTTTTTAATATAACTCCGATTGTATTCGTCTGACAGAAGAAAGTCATATACACCTAGGATGGCTTGAGGGTAAATCATGGAGTAATTTCCATTTTTGAGTGAACTCTTTAAATCTAGTTTTTCAAATGTTGTTTAATGCTACTAAATAGCACCAATAAAAATTAAACAATAAAGTAGTGTATATGACTGAGTAGAAAACAGATAAACAGCAGGATTTAATTAAATATTTTATTTTGTAGAACTGCAGTAAATATTTCAAATTGTGAACATGATTCAAGTAACTTTTTTTTATTAACCCTGTAGTTAAAAAAAAACAATCTATTCCAAGTGCACCACACATGAAGTTGTCAACATGATGTAAATGTTAAACAAATCACTTGTTAAATATCTTTGCAAAAAAAGATGCATGAACTACAATTACATCTTGTACAAACTTATTAATTGTGTGCAAAACATTAAATTCAAATTAATTGATAAAATCGGAAAAATCGCCCAGCCCTACACTGAATGTAGAAGTATTCACTGCTCAGAATACTGTACTGTAGTGTATACATGCACCGACTGTGTATAGCCCCACTATATACATACAGTAATTGCAATGAAAAGTGAATGGCACCTGTTGTGTTTGTTTGTTTTTTTTCTATTATACAAATAGCAGTGCAGTGCTGAAATCTCTCTCACTGTGAGTAGCCCTTGTTTTGAGTTATGTGTGTGAGTGTGTTCAGTCATTATAACCTGATCCAGAGAAACTTACATACCAGAGTTGTCTAATGAGCATGCTGTTGAAAGCTGTCATTTAACAAGTTTATCGTACATTTGCGATCATATGAATTCTCAGTTACTATGAACATTCTGAATACAAATCTGATATGGCTGAATAATCTCATAGGTGAGGTCCATGGATTGAATTTATAACTAGGCTATACAGTTAGGGTTCTTCACACATTTGGAAAAAAATCTTAGTAACTGACTGAACATAAGTCTTTTAGTTTTTAAAAATGTGGCTTCCCATTTAAAATGGATAAAATTGTGTGCAAATCCACTTAAAAAGCTCTATATTGGTTCTTAAATTGGTATGTCCCTTTTTTATTTGTGTTTAGTACAAAATGTATTATATATATATATATATATTTTTTTTTTTTTTTATTTTTTTATTTTTATTATTATATATTAAAAAAAAAATATATATATATTTTTTTACAACTGCATTGACTTTGAAGTGAAATATGTTTGAGACATTTTCATGGCAGGTTTCATGAGATTCACTCATTGACACATAGTGGGAAAGAGGAAATGGTCTCTCCCTACGGGCAGAGTTAGGATGTAAAACAATCTCCCTTCAAACCACATCACAAGGTTTTCTGCCAAGAGCCGCCAGAACTGACCCTTGAGGCACTGCCAGTATTTCTCATAACCATTCCAGAGAATTAATCTTCCAATCTTGGCATTATCACTTCTTCCTTTATAATTTTTCTTTTTTTTTTTCCTATCCTCCCCCTCACAGGGCAGTGGGAATTATCTTTTGCTTCCTACATTCTTCAGATATTTGATATTATTTATATATACTTTGGCAAGGGCTGGCCTTAGTGCACTGGTTTGTTTCATTGTTTTGATTTAATGCCAATTTGTCGTTTTTGGGGGGGTCTTTTGCAATCTAATGTGTTGTTTTAGCGGTCTTTTCCAACCCCTTTTTTTTCATAATAAGTGCAGTATTTTAAGCTGTTACATTTTGAAGGGTAATTGCTCTCTGGTTCTTTAAGCATTTCTTCACTCTGTTTACTGCACAGACATACAGCTTGTGCTATATTTCCCCATCACCTTTTGCTGGTTTATCACTCTGGCATGAAATGGAGGCCAATAAATCATATTTGTTCTCTCAGAGGTACATAAATTGACATATGATCTCATAAATTGTGGATTTACTGCTTAAGATAAGTGGGGGAAATTGGTTGTGTGTTTTGAGCCAATCACTGAGCCATTTTATTTGATTTTCCAGGTCCTTAAAAACAGTTCCTCTCTTACAGCCATAATTTGATATTGCTGTATAACCCCAGGCCATCATTTAAGAGGTCCATTTGTAAATGTTTAAAATGAAAACACTAGTGTTGTCCATGTTTGCACGTCTGTATCCACAGACAGAACCCTGCCAGGCTGTTCTAACTTCTTTTGCAGCACCCTGCTCCTCTTTAAACACGTTTTTTCCCCTCCTTTCAGTTTCTACTTTTTCCCCGTGCTGGATTTGTGCACAGAGGGCGATTCGAAAATCAGTCCTGAACTTCAAGCAAAGGTTAATGCTATTCACTGTTTTTCATTTTCTCCTCCTCTCTTTCTGTTCATATTTTCTTGTGGGCCGAACCACCCACTTTGCTTAAGGTTACAAGCTGAGGCTAATACTGCGTGGAAGGGGCTGCCTGCAAACTTGGGATCCCTATGATTAGATGTCCTGCTGGCCTACAACACATACCAGCTCACTTGCCAAGTCAAATAACACATTTACTGAATTGAAAATAAGATTTAAGTGGCTCAGGACAATGCTGCCAACCCTCTCATCTTTTTTTCCTCAGCCATTTCTTTGTGCATTAGTGGGTGAAACGGCTCTTATTCACAGTTAGGAGTTAATCTTCATTTTTTCCCCTCGATTATTTGAAAACAGGTGAATTGAGAGCCAGGAATAAAACCCCTTCTGGCTAAAAGGAGAGAAAAGGTGCAGTTATGCGCTACATTGCGTTTGTTTCTCCGTTTTCTTTCCTCAGACTTTTTGTCTTTCTTTTGCTCTTTCACTTTTTCTCTCTTTATTTGTGGATAATAACCATTTTCAAGTTCTTTGGCCAAGTGTGGGGCCTTCAAATGTTGGCATTTGATTCAGAGAAAATTTGATTTTCTTTTATTATTATAATTTTTATTTTTTTCCCCTTTCCATTAGTCTGAATGAAGGATGCACATACATTGCATTTCAAGTTTGGGGTCGGTAACATTCTTTATAAAATGTTTGAAATAAGTGTTTATGCTTTCTGACGCTGCATAACAGTTAAAATAACAGTTTTCTGTTTTAATATATTACATTTTTTAATTTATTCCTGTGATAGCAAAGTTGCATTTTCAGCAGTCATTACTCCAGTCTTTAGTGTGACATGATGCTTTAAAAATCCTTCAGATACACAAATTTGGTGTTTAGGAAACATTTCTTATTATTATCAATGCTGAAAAAACTTATGCTGCTTAATATTTTTTGTGGAAACTGTGATACAATTTTTAAGGATTCTTTATTATTATTATTATTATTATTCTTTATTATTATTTTTTATTATTATTATTATTTGTTTAATCTTTTGTAACATTATACATGTCTTTACTTTTGATCAATTTAATGCATCCTTGCTGAATAAAAATATTTTTCTTTCTTTCTTTCTTTCTTTCTTTCTTTCTTTCTTTCCTTCCTTCCTTCCTTCCTTCCTTCCTTCCAAAAAATATGGCAATATTTCTTGAGTGCACTACCAGGAAATGAGCTACTCATGTATGTTTCCTTGCATTCATTTAATCAAAATACTAGAAATAGTAGTTCCAGTCTGTGCTCTGACATCTCTGCCGCCTTCAAAACAGTGCTTTGGAGGCTGTGCTAAAATTATGCTAACTGCTTCAGTGCCAACAGCACAGTGCTACATGTTTACTAAGCATTATGTAAGAGAAATCAGCAGCTCCCGTGCACTATGTGATGGGCATCTAATGAGGGCCTAATTAATCTTGCTGCTTTTGATGACACAAGCATGTCTGGATCAAGAGTCTATGGTGAACAGCTTGTTTTTGCACTTACCTCAGTGACAAGTGGCCAAATGGATCACAACTGCAGCTGTGACAGTTTGTTACATTCGGTCAAGGTATGGGACATATCACAGATACTGTATGTATGTGTATGTAAAGCAGCAATGATAAGAGGTGCTAATTAGCATGTTGATTTCATTTGGATGACATTAGTATACTTTGAAAAAAATCAGCATGACAGAAAATGTTAGAATTTACACTGTAAACATGATTTATGAATGAAGTTGTAAATAAAATAAATATTATTAGAGTAAGTTTTACAAGAAAATACAATTTCAGTGTATATACTTCAAAATTTCACATTTGAAACTTAATTATCTGTGAAATTCACTAGTAATATCTGAGTGAACATTTTCACAGTAAACTGTCACGCCCCTGGACTGTGTTTGAGTGTTTTTCCCCCCATGTGCTTACCCTGACCTAGTTTCTCCCTCATGTTAATTGTGTTTATTGCTCCCAGGTGTGTCTCTTTTCCTCCCTCGTTAGTTGTGTATTTATAGTTGTCTGACCCATGTTTTGCTGTCCGTTATTATACGTCAACTCCGTGCTACGTGTGTGTCTCCTGGCTACCCTGTGTTGGAATATTAAAGACTGTTTTTTGGTGTTAACTCCTCGTCTCCTTGTTCCTCGCTCCAACACAGTAGGCGATTGTTACAAAATCCTTCACCAGCTTTATTATTATTATTATTATTAGTAGTAGTAGTAGTAAATAAATGGCATTAAAAAAAAATCATTTAATTTTTAATATTATTCTTAATATTTTAAAGAATTTTACAGTATCTGACGATGCTTTATAATTCTGCACTGTGGAAAAAAAAGCTAAAATTAAAGGAAAAATGTTATTTGTATATGTTGTCACAAAAATCTTTCTTTCCTTCCTTCCTTCCTTCCTTCCACATTTGGAAAAAATATGGCAATATTTCTTGAGTGCACTACCAGGAAATGAGCTACTCATGTATGTTTCCTTGCATTCATTTAATCAAAATACTAGAAATAGTAGTTCCAGTCTGTGCTCTGACATCTCTGCCGCCTTCAAAACAGTGCTTTGGAGGCTGTGCTAAAATTATGCTAACTGCTTCAGTGCCAACAGCACAGTGCTACATGTTTACTAAGCATTATGTAAGAGAAATCAGCAGCTCCCGTGCACTATGTGATGGGCATCTAATGAGGGCCTAATTAATCTTGCTGCTTTTGATGACACAAGCATGTCTGGATCAAGAGTCTATGGTGAACAGCTTGTTTTTGCACTTACCTCAGTGACAAGTGGCCAAATGGATCACAACTGCAGCTGTGACAGTTTGTTACATTCGGTCAAGGTATGGGACATATCACAGATACTGTATGTATGTGTATGTAAAGCAGCAATGATAAGAGGTGCTAATTAGCATGTTGATTTCATTTGGATGACATTAGTATACTTTGAAAAAAATCAGCATGACAGAAAATGTTAGAATTTACACTGTAAACATGATTTATGAATGAAGTTGTAAATAAAATAAATATTATTAGAGTAAGTTTTACAAGAAAATACAATTTCAGTGTATATACTTCAAAATTTCACATTTGAAACTTAATTATCTGTGAAATTCACTAGTAATATCTGAGTGAACATTTTCACAGTAAACTGTCACGCCCCTGGACTGTGTTTGAGTGTTTTTCCCCCCATGTGCTTACCCTGACCTAGTTTCTCCCTCATGTTAATTGTGTTTATTGCTCCCAGGTGTGTCTCTTTTCCTCCCTCGTTAGTTGTGTATTTATAGTTGTCTGACCCATGTTTTGCTGTCCGTTATTATACGTCAACTCCGTGCTACGTGTGTGTCTCCTGGCTACCCTGTGTTGGAATATTAAAGACTGTTTTTTGGTGTTAACTCCTCATCTCCTTGTTCCTCGCTCCAACACAGTAGGCGATTGTTACAAAATCCTTCACCAGCTTTATTATTATTATTATTATTAGTAGTAGTAGTAGTAGTAAAATAAATGGCATTAAAAAAAAATCATTTAATTTTTAATATTATTCTTAATATTTTAAAGAATTTTACAGTATCTGACGATGCTTTATAATTCTGCATTGTGGAAAAAAAAGCAAAAATTAAAGGAAAAATGTTATTTGTATATGTTGTCACAAAAAATATTGTTTCAAAACAACAAATGGTCGCCTCAAACTCACACTATTGGTTGAGTTGCTAAGTTGGGGTTGGTTGGATAGTTAAACAAAGTAATGTTTTGATTTCACCACAATGGCAGTTTTGCATATTTTTTAGGTTAAAAAAAACAACTTACAAATTGCTTAGTTAACTCTGTATTAAACTGGGAAAAGGTATTTTTAAAACAAAAAAATACTTACTACATGTCAGTGCAGTGTGTGCCTTTCATGAAGAACAAGCAAATATAAAATACACTACTATTTACTGAAGCACCAAAATAGCAAGCATCTTTAAATTATAATACAATTACATTATGTTAGGGCCAGAGATTGGCCTCCATTTCCATTAAAAAATGTATGTAATATTAGTCTGAAAGTGTTTTGAGCCTGAAGGAGTATAGAAACCTCTGCAAAATCTGTTTGAACTAGCAGTTGAAAATGAAGCCATTGGAGCAGGAAGTTCCTGCCGCTAGTAAGCTGCATGAAGTGGGGTCAAAACTATGCTGGAAGAACCACTAGCTAACTTTCGTCTGGAGTCCCCATAGCGCTGTACTGTGGCATCAGTTCAACAGCTAATTTGTGGTGCATTTGCAAGAGTGAAGCTGGGAGAGTGGCTGAGTGTTGGCTGGCAGTTAGAAGCAGCCCAGATCAGGGTGCTGCTTGCAGGGACCAGCTGGTTTGGAGCACCCTGGACAGGGTCCAGGCCACCCACCACCTCCCTCCGTCCCCTCCCTCACTCCACATTTGATCTATCTTTGATTTTGTTATGTTTCTGAGGGCCAGAGAAGACAGAGAGGGTCAGAAGAAGGGGAGATAAGTTTGTTTACGGAAGTTAAGATGAGTATAATCTATGTAGCGTAGAGGACATGAAAGAAATTATGCTTTAGTTGTGTTTTCTTGAGATATTTATTAGGGATGGCCATTGTTTCGATTTGAGTTTATATCCCGACCGCTAGATAGCACTCTTCTTACCTCTGAACTTAAACAGTAACGTGTGTGTGTTCCGCTCCTGCAAAGTTTGTTCAATTCCGCCCGCTCCCTCAAACATTCTAATATTACATATAATTTTCGCGTATCAGGGAGCCGCTATCAATGGGGAGTATTTAAATCTCTTTTGAATGAGCGCTCGCGCTGTTCACTTTCACTTTCAATTTTGCGATCACGCGCACTCTGAGTAAAGGGAGCGCTATATGCAGATATATACACTATATCTTACGATAAAAGATATTTGTCAATGAGCTCCGGATCTGTTGAATAGCAAATCCTCCACCATGGTCTTGTAGGTCATCCCTCCTCTTGATCCATGATCAATCAAATCTGACTCCTGCAAGCATTTATTTGTTCCCTCTTTACTTGTACTGCACAAAAAGTGGTTCAATAGCGTTGAATGTTACAGGGACAGATTAATGCAAATGCCACTGTGTTCTGGTTGACAGTTTTCCTAAAATTGTATCCTATTCTTCTTTTCCTAAAATAAGATATATCCCAATATATCGTCTTGTTTACAGTATCGCAATATATCGCAACATATCGTATCACAACCCCTGTATCGCAATACTTATCGTATCACCAGATTCTTGCCGATACACAGCCCTAATATTTATCTACACAGGAATGCTGTGTGTGTGTGTTGTGTGTGTGTGTGGCATTTTGGGGGAAAATATTTAGTTAGTTATCCAGATAAATTTAGACACATCGATGGGTCTATAAAGGTTTAATACAAAGAAAGAGGAAAACACAAAAAGGAACTTTTTTTTTGAACAACAGTTTTGATGATAACAAATAAGGCTTATCACATATTTAAGTGAAAATTTTTCTAACTTAACTTTTTTTTTTTATAACACACATAACGTATTTTTCATTGGTCTAGTCTTGATGTCATTGTGGTGTCAAAATCTGATTATACAAAACAACAAAAAAAGATGAATTTACATTGATCCAAAAACAGTTGTCAAAAACTTGTGGCTTATGAATATGTTGCTTCTTTAGGTTAACAGCAGCATGCATGCATTCTCATGACATCACATCAGCTAATGAGATTACAATTTGCAAATTAACTCATACAAAAAGTCAGCAAATCATTGTGACACATAAGCATAGCACATATTAGTTGCCTGTAAGAGGGGAGATTAGGAAACTAGGAAAGCCTTTGTCCAGTTGATGATTGTTGCTATCTTGTGTTATGCATTAATTAAGCCATCCATTGTTACTTTTAATAGACAACTATACTACTAAAGACAATTGATATAACTGTAAATTCAATAAATATCAAAAAGCAAATATTTGAAGAGCATAACAGAAAATGATTCATTCAAGACCGTAGAATTTACATAGAGCTGTAATGATGCAGTAAATAAATACATAGCCTACAAATATCTATTTAATTCAGCACTGAAAGAATGAGGTGATAACTGACCTGTAAAAGGCTGAATCTGAAACGATTAATTCTGCTAAACATGGAATAAACGTGACAGGAAAACACTGCAAAGCTGGGCTACTTTCACATCAAATGTATTCTGAACCTGTAACGCAGTGACAGATACTGCTACACTCTGTCTGAATTACAGAATTACAGAGCCTCTTGCTACAGTTACATAGTGGATATAGACATTGTTTTCTGTTTATAGTTGCTCTTTCAGTTCTGCTACCAAGTTGGCGCTATTCGTTTGCCATTATAATAATGCCCATAATAAACCTTGATCTCCTTCTGTTGGCCTTTTCAACTCGAGAGATCATTTTTTCGCAGCCCATTAACAGAGCATGGCCAGCATGGCTGGTGTTAATACTTGTTCGGTGACCGTGGCACTCAGCTTTATAACTGTCTGTTTATCAAGAGAGAGGTTACACCCCAATCCATAATGGCCTGCATTCGGTGATTGCTGCCACACTGTTGGTGCATTAATTGAATTCATGCCAGTGCAAAAGTTATTTTGCTTGAGTGCATAAATTTGCCACATTTATGGAACAATGTAAAGTTATTTATTTATTTATTTTAATGCATTTATTTATTCCCTTTTTTCAGGAATTCCTCTTATTATTAAATAGATAAGAACATGCTTTTTCCTCTCAAACAGAAACATGTTCTTGGTCACGGCTCTGAATATTGTTATGTAGCTTGAGGCTTGTATTTAAAACCACTGAATAATTTCAATCAAATAATTTTAATTGAGTGCTGGATCAGTAATTACAGGTTGGAGTCATTTAAACTGCCCTGGAAGTCATGTGATCGTGGGCATATTAAAAGTTTATGTCCAAGATAAAATTAATGAAGACGATTGTAATCTTCGGACTGCCTGAAACAATAAAGCGATTTGACTTGAGTGATGTGAAGAATACATCATATTCGATAGTCAAATGCCTGCGAAAAAAAAAAAAAAGGGATCGTAGCCATTCACCAGAACCTCCGGCTGATGCCCTCATTTGCACCTGGGTCTGTGCCGTACGCCAAGGCAAATGTTAGGTAACTTTAAATGCCACCAAGCCTGTCAGGAATGCATGCGAATTATGAGATGTGTGTGACAGCAGAACCGTGGCTATAATCCTGTTTACCCACATCCGCATCTTCTTGTCACGAAGCATAAATGCAGGAAGAGCGGTTTGAGGGGCGTTCAGGGAGGAAATAAACTTGCACGTGTGCGTGAGTCGGATGCGGGGACATCTTCGCAGCGCATAATTCAATATGACTAATCACGGTGGCCACTGCCAACTCAGGAGCTCCTCTGACAATCTCAACCCAGCGGTATTTCGATAAAGCCAAAAAAACAGTGAGAGGGGGAACCGGGGCCAGATGTAGCTGGGGCACGTACCTGGGAAGCTCTGCATCTCGGCTGGGCACCTGTCCATGCCCGGCTCCCTGAGCTTAATCCTCTATTCACAGCTCTGGAGAAAGCTGGCTCCCAGGCCCGGCTCCTCTCTCTCTCCTCATCACGCGGCTCTCGCCCTGCTAATCGGCATGCCAGGAAGCAGCCTACAAAATGCAGCAGGAATTTACAGTAATAATCGGCCAGGAAATAAGCAGCACCTATGCGTTTTTGAACACACAGGGGCTTACGAAAATTGATCGTAATGGCTTTCATCACCATTACTGATGCTTCATGCCTCACTTGCAGGTATTGTGAGAAAAGCAGGTCATGTCTTAATCTCTTTGCCGTGCCCGTATAAGGGTATAATCCCATATGCACTGGTGTTGAGGTGAATTTGCATATATTCAATTTTATCAATAAAATAGCTTAATCGCTGAAGAGCTACATTATGCGGTCCACTGCAGCGCACGTGCCGCGATATCGATATGGGGCCAGCTGTATCGATACTTGTATCGTCAGATCTCTGTGACGATACATCGTCGTATCGATGTATCGAACACAGCACTAGTTGCAAATGGCAAAAGTAGCTTAAGCTGCTTGTTTTTCTTGTAAATACTAAATATTAAAAGTAACCATTCATAGTTTGATTTAATGCATAATTATTAAAAACATCCAGTGCCAACAAATATTGCAAGTTGTTGTGTTTGTGCCTCTTTGGGGGGCAAATTTGTATCAGAAGTCAGCTGAGTTTGACAAAGCCTCCTTACTGAGATGTCCACATTTGTAAACGTGTTACAGTTTGGTGTCATTTAAATGTAGGTTACACTTCAATATTATACTTCATATTTCATTTTATTCAGCAATTTGTTTGTTGTCTCTATACCTAAATGCATTGTTACTGTGTTACAATGTTTTTGAGTAAGAAACCACTCCAAAAGACTCCAAAGAAAGTTTGTGAGTTAACTGTGTGAACGATTCAAAGCATTTTACTAGCCTGTTTGACCAATTCATTGAAAAGATCCAAGACTGATATAATCCCCAAATGTCCCCATATGTTCACCCAAATATTTTGTCAACATTTATTCACCCACAATATGTTTCAAACCTGTATGACATACTTTCTTCTGTGGAACACAAAAAAAATATTTTTTCTATTTTGAGAAATGTCTCAGTGTTTTTTTATAGTGCTGGATTATAAAAAGATAACAATAATTATCGCGATATAATTTCCCTCGATAAAACAAGAGTTTGATAAATGTTCGATATAATGTTTATGCAGCAAAAGCTGAACGAAAGCTACTCATTTGAACATTTATCCGCACAGCACAGAGTTCAAACAGCAGCACAGCACGAGTTCACTAGAGCAGATGCGTTTACTCGCTGATAAGTCTCAGTCAAACAGCGCTGTGAGATCCAGTGTGAAGAAGGCTTTTCAATCTACAGATCGACATCATTTACACTGGATTTACTGTAGTAACACTAACTGCGTCATGGTATTGTGGCAGAAATGTGGGATATACATATCGAATTTAATTATATTATTAATGTAGACATGCATTAAATTTATTAAAGGAGTAATGGGATATAATTACAGTATTTTTTGTGATTAAGCTATAGCGTTTGTGCATTTATACTAAATGTATTTAGACTACTGTTTTTCATGCAAATACCTAGAAAACATGTAGTTAAATTTTTACCATAGTATTGAGGCGCTATATGTGTGGTTTTAACTGTGGTTATCATGATCTAAATGTATGCTACTATGGAAGACCAATGGTTAATTTTGATAAAACTAAAACAGTCAGAAATAAATGTAACCATATAGAAAATGAGGCTGTTTCAAGTTTTACAGATGTTATTGTTTTTGATAATGAACATAAATGTACATCTGCATCCAAACTCAAGCTACTACTACTGTCAACTCAAGCTAAATGTGCATTTCTAAGAGACAAAAAAAGAAAGTAATATTAATATTGGGGCCTGCACTGCAAACTCTTTTTCTATTAAGATAGTTGTTTTGTTAAGGAAAAATGACGGAAAAAAGTGTAAAGAATTCAAAAACGCGAAGTGTTTGTCATGTTCTGACCATACAGATTAGTATAAAAATACTCTTTTGTGCAACACAGAAGTAAGTCATGCAGTCATTTGGAAAAACATGAGGGTGAGTTAGTTGATGGCAATTTTTTGAATTTTGGGCTGAATAACCCTTTTAATAGCTGAGAGAAAATACAGGCTACATGAATTGTGTCAACTGTGCCATTTCCCAGTAGAAAGATGGTAACAACACTAATTGTATTAGTCAGCTGGCCAATACTTACATTACTATGGTATGGCACTCGGTTATAAGCAGCCCTCTTCTCCTTAACCACATAATTATTTTGTAGACTCTGATGTAATGCTCTTCCAGTACAAGTCACATGACCTTAGGCGAGTGCTCGGCATAGTAATCTCCTCTAATATCAAACATCTCCAAGTTTCAGGCTGTGGATGAAGTTCCTGAAATGCTAATCATCCCAAACTTAACCGTTGGCCATTGTCAGAGAGTTCAACAGAAGCACATTAGCTAATTGGAGATTGGCATTTTCTAGTTAGTTTTAAAGATGACAAGAACAAAGAACACAGGCTTTCTGCACTCTATTCATTGCCTGCTGCTTTGTGCACTTGGACTGAGGGAAAGTGTGCTGTGAATGTAATTAGTACTACTTGTCTTCCCTGCCACTCCAACTCTACAGCATGATTTCACCATCCAGCTAGGTTCTTCTACAATTACCCCATCGACTTCGGTCAGAAATCTTTGTGTAATCTTCGATGACCAGCTGACCTTCAATGACCACATTGCAAAGACTGCTCGATCTTACAGGTTTGCATTGCACAACATCAGAAAGATCAGGCCCTTTCTAACAGAGCATGCTGCACAACTTCTTGTCCAGGCCCTTGTCATCTCTAGGCTGCACTACTGCAATGCTCTTCTGGCTGGACTTCCATCAAGCACAATCAAACCTCTACAAATGATTCAGAATGCAGCGGCACGACTGGTCTTCAACGAGCCCAAAAAAGCCCACGTTACACCTCTCTTTATCTCCTTGCACTGGATACCGGTTGCGGCTCGCATCAAGTTCAAGACATTGATGCTTGCATATAGAACAGCCACATTCTCTTTATTTATTCCTTCCCTTTTCTAGCTTGTACTTATTTGAACAATGCCTAAAACTTGGTATTTCAAGCACTTCCTGTGTCTGTTTGTCTCTTTAAGAAGAATCGCTTTATGTATTCCCCGATTGTAAGTCGCTTTGGATAAAAGCGCCGGCAAAATGACTAAATGTAAATGTACTACTTATAAAGAAATCCACCCTTAATGCATATCTGCGGAAATAACTAAAGAATTTCAGCCAGGACAATGCACTCTATCTGCACTACCATCACTTTCTAACAGGGAGGATAATGGCGAATCCTCATAGTCATTAAGACTTTGGGCCCTATCATACACCCGGCGCAAGGCGCGGCGTGGCGCGGCGCAAGTGTTTTTGCTAGTTTCAGCCTGACGCAATTCTCATTTTCCCGTCCTGCGCCGCATTGTTTAAATAGCAAATGCATTTGCTCCCATTTGTGCACCCATGGGTGTGCTGGTCTAAAAAAGAGGTGTGTTCAGGTGCATTGTTGACACGTTGCTATTTTGAGGAACTGAAAATAGACTCAAACCTGGTCTAAAGTCTGGTGCAATATTTTTTCTTTGTTATTTAAAGAGTGCGGTAGTAATATGCGTCTATAGGCGGGTGCACAACACGCGTACACTTTGCTTATTACACACACAGGGACGTGCAGCAGCACAAAAACATTTACATCCGCCATGTAAATAGCGAACCTGCCATGGCTCCAGCGCAACTGGCTTTTAAAGGGGATGGGAGATGAGACTCTGATTGGTTTATTGCACGTTACGCCCAAAAAACACCCATTACTCATTAAGAGAATAGGGAAAACCCATTTAGACCATGCGCCCGGGTGCGCCGACCGTTTTCCCGTCGTTAAACTTGCAAAAGTGGATTCGGACACGCACTGAGTGCACCTGCGCCGTGCGCTTTAAACCATGCGCTTAGATTGTTAAAATAGGGCCCTTTATCTTTGCTGTTGTTTTGAAGCAGAAGTCAATGCACTTGATCAGTGGTTAGTATAGAAAGGTTATCAGTATTTAATAATTCAGTGTTCTGACAATAAGAAGCCATGCAAAATGCAAAATGCATTTTTAATATATGTTGTCATTTAAAGAGGATTTTCTCTTCCATTTAGAACAGACCATTTTTGAAAATGTTTTTGAAATTTCTTATGCTCACAAAGGCTGCATTTTCTGTTAAAAATACAGTAAAAACAATAATATTGTGATATATTACAATTTAAAATGTAAACTCTTTGTGATTTGAATATATTTTAAAATGCAGTTTATTCATGTGATGCAAAGCTGAATATTCAACAGCTATTACTGCAGTCTTTAGGGTCACATGATCCTTCAGAAATCATTTTAATATGCTTAAACATTTCTTATCACAACTGAAAAGTTGTACTACATAATTTTTGTGAATACATTTTTTTTTTCAGAAAGTTCAAAAGAACAGCATTTATTTGAAATAGAAATCTAATTTTCTGAATGTCTTTACTGTCACTTTTGATCAAATGTATGCATCCATGCTGAATAAAAATATAAATTTCTTAAAAAAAAAAAAAAAATCATGACACAGGCACAAAATGGCACAGCATAGCATGGACTACTAGTTGTAATCCCACACCAGCCGATTCAGAGTCTCTCAACTTGTCAAAAAAGGAAAGACACCCTTGAAAGAAAAAGATGGGTCTTTGAAACTTTTAAGGCTTTAAGATAAAGCTGGCAGGTTATTACACTTTTCAATTCCAGAGTCAAATATAAAAATTTCTATTATAAGGACAATTAATTACCTTGCAAAATGGCAAATGTGCATCCTTGTCAGGTGGAGTGTACTCTGATGGCCTTTCCTCAAACACTGGACTGGCAGATTTGATCTCTGCTAATGGTTCTTCTGGAAAGGGTAATTACACCATGGTCAAAGCTAATTTGCTCTCTGCCAGATGAACTGTTGTATTTTATTGTAGGCTGACATTTGAAAGTAATTATGGTACTGTTGACCCTGGACCATTCCGGTTTGTAGCACTGTCTTTGGTGGCCTGGCTCTCTCTTTCTTTCTGTCTCTCTCTCACTCTAGTTCCTTGGCTGCTAGTCAGAATTGTAACAAGCCAATGACACGGACCAGGAACACCATATGGGGCTCCGGTGAACAGCCCAAATGCACTTGCTCCGGCTTCATCAACACCCACCATTGAACACGGAGCAAGTGGCGCGTGATTTTCATCCATGTCTCATCTCTCTATCCACCATTCTGTGTAGATCCGTGTATCGGTAAGTGTGCCATTATGTGCATCAGTGATCACCTCCGTGTGGCCTTATTGCTGGGGAATTAGAATAAGCAAAAGGTCACAATGGATTTCCCTCCCAATATTGCTTGCTCCAAATGAAGTGCCAATGAGAGCAATTATGGATATTTTACATCGGCTCTCAGAACATGGAACAAGTGGCGCGTGATTTTCGTCCATGTCTCATCTCTATTCACTATTCTGTGTAGATCCATGTATCGGTAAGTGTGCCATTATGTGCATCAGTGATCACCTCCGTGTGGCCTTTTTGCTGGGGAATTAGAATAAGCAAAAGGTCACAACGGGTTTCCCTCCCAATATTGCTTGCTCCAAATGAAGTGCCGATGAGAGCAATTATGGATATTTTCAATCGGCTCTCACGTTTGAGTCTGTGAATACAGTAACGAATAAGAATCAGTAGTGTTTGTGCATGGCTTTACTGTGGGCAATACATATTTATTTAAAAACAGTCATTTCTCCAAATTCTGTAATATTCTAAGTTCACATATACTCAGGTGAAAGTAGTAACCAAATAGCCATTGATCTCTTATACTGCAAATATTATTATGTCTAATGTAATGTGGTTTTGAAGGGATAGTCTTGTTGCTTCAGTGTCAAAGACATATGGTGTCTTAAAAATGTGTGATGTTCTGTTGAAGAGAATGTTGTTGAGTTGATTTATGTGATTTTGTGTTTATTTTTCTATGCTTTGGAAATATTAAATGGAATTTAATTGATTATGTTCTAGAATAAAGAGGTTTTGGACCCTCTTTCTTTCTTTCTTTCTTTCTTTTCTTTTTCTGTAGAACACAAAATAATATATTTTGAATACGTTCATACAATGAAAGTCAAAGAGGTCCAATGTTGTTTTAAACCCCACTGACTTTATTATAAAACTGAAACATTGTGAAATATTATTACAACTTAAAATAATAGTTTTCTATTTTAATATTGTTTTTTTATGTAATTTATTTATCAGCAGCCGCAAGAATGACTGACTAAAGATCCTACTAAAAATCCTTCAGAAATCATCTGAATATGCTTAATTGGTGCTTGTTGAATGTGCTTATTTGGTAATAACACAAATATTTCCTATTATTGTCAATGTTGAAATCCATTCTGGAAACTGATACATTTTTTAGGGATTCTTTTTATGATAAAAAAAAGTTCAAAAGGTATGTAACATTTATACATTGAACTGTCATCTTTGATCAATTTAGTGGGTCCTTGCTGAATAAAAGTATTAATTTCTTTAAAAAATAATAATAATACAAATAAATAAAGGGAAAAAAGAAAATCTTACTGACCTCAAACTTTTGAATGATAATGTATATCCCACATTCATGTGCAAACTCAATGAATTATGAGGAAATAATTAAAAGAAAAAATATAAAAATAAATAAAAAAGAAAGAATAACTCTTAATAGTACACTAAATATGTCTGCTGGCCCGGTCAGAGCTTTATTGTACACTGTATCTTCTCTAGCCATATTAATATCCCAACTCTGTTTGTTAGCAGTGGATTAATCCATCCTGTGTCTTTGTTAAATTACAAGACATTTTAATCAGCGGCGGGAATTATGTTAGTTCACTGGTAATGATCGCTGACAAATGGTACCACAATTGAGCCTCAAAGTCAGGCATTAGCTAGCGTGACAACCTCCAGCACTGAAATCACCCGGAACATCACAATCCCAGGTAGCCTTGCCAAGTTTTCTTAATTCGTGACACATTAGGTTTCTTAGGCTGGAGCGGGGCTATTATTATTAGCCTTTATTTCTCTCGTGCTCCATTGTTCTCGCTATCTCTCATTGGCCATCCTCGCGCTGAATGTAATAAAGACTGACACTTGTGACACTTCAAACATGTAGCCACCAACAGCTCCGTGACAACAAAAGGAGTTCTCAGAGCAACACAAATTAATAGTGGGGGAGAAAGAGGGCTTGCTTGGGCCAGCTCAGCAGGTGTGCTCCCACATCTTTGCACCTCTTAACACCCCCTCTCATTCCGCCTGACACGTCGGACAATGGCACAAAAAGCCCTTTACTGACGTCCGCACAATGTGCCAGGCGCGGAGACAGACCAATCTTTTTTGTGCCGCTGTTGTTTGCAGGAATACGCCGGGGTAAACATTCTCCATTGTGAGCCGGCTGCACTCGAGAACATGAGGAAAGTAGAAATGTGAAGGGCCTGGGCTTGAGACCATGGCTGTATTTGACAGTTCTTACCTAAGAGACTGATAACCATTTCAGCATGCACCGATCTTTGCATATTGAATGTGTTTCTCTTATCAAGCTCATTAGCATAATTTATATCGTTAGAGATGCATGTGCTGTTTTAGTGCGCACTTGTAATTGATAACGCTTACGCCCATATTTTTCCTCCCAAAATGAGGTCTTGTTTGAACTTATTCAGATCAGCAATCCACCGCTTATTTGATTTGTGCAACACTAAACAATTAGATTTGGGGATCAAAGCCCTGTTTAATTCTATGAGCAATGGGGGGTGTATGTGAATACGAAGGCCCCACTGAGCATTGCATAGCTCTCAATTCCCCCTCTGTTTTTCTGTCCACTCAGCCACATGCTAACAGAGCCGGGATAGAGCTCATCATATGGTATAGAGCAACACCAACAAAGCAGCCACGTGATCCCGAGGTGTGCTGTACGTTGCACTTTAGATCCCTCTTAATCGTGACAGTTAATTTGTTTACTATGAATGCAATTAATGCACCTAAAATCCACAATGGAGCGCTCAGGCATTCCATTATGCTACTCATATGTGGCTTAACCTCATTCGTTAAAGCCAATATTAAGTTAAAAAGAACGTATTTGTAATTGGCTACGATAATACTATGAAGCATTTGCTAGTGCCTGTGCGCCTTCAAGTAAATGTGTAAGTGCGCTTCTCTAAATCCACCTAAACGGATGACTAATTTTACCAAAATGATTTTCTGGTGAGCTCCACACTTCTTAATCACCTTATGATATTTAAAAATACCCCTTTTATGACTGGATTTTCCTTTTTTGGAAATCAGCTACAAAGACTGTCCCCCAGTGTACTACAAATCTGCATTAAATTCAATTAAAACTATGCCAGTTTTGTGCTACCAAGAATCCGCTTGTCCACAAGATACCGCTTCCTTGATAGAGTGCAAACTGATCTTTAGAGCGTCTGTTTTTTGTTTTTTTTTAACGACAGCTACTTGACCTTTTTAGGGACTTTGCTCCAAGGTTCGGGTAAGACGCATCTCTTTCCTTGCAGCTTCCTGTGTTTCGAGGTCTAATCCATATTTGGCTTGGATGAGGCTCATCGAAAAACGGTTCCATAATTCATCTCACAATCAACCAACCATATAATTTAAATACTTCTTTGGGAATTAGTGTAATGTTATGATAATTATGCTATGATTTGGTGTAATAATTTCGCTCTGCTTTAAAAAATGACAGCATAAAAGAGTGCGTAATAGGAGAATTTTAATTGCTTAATAAATTGTTGGAAAATAAAATGAAGAGGGATCGAAAATGGAACTCGGAGCTGTCGCTTCACTTGACCTGCTAAAGCTTGCGTCAATCATAACAGGAATAAACAGACAGTTGTGTTTTTTCCTCTTTATTTTTGTCCTAGAGGAATGAGGAGAAGAGATGGGATGAATAGGGAATAGGGGAACAGTGTGCAGGAGAAGAATAGAATAGCTCGCTGGGTGAATGGAAGAGGCCAAGGCAAGTCAAAGGTTGTAGGGATTAAGCTTTCATTCCCTGTTCTCCATGCTGGGTCTGTTTTGCATCCAGGGACACTCCCTGGTGTCCTGCTGCTGTTTGAGTTTGTACAGTAGACCTTGCAAGGGCCTTGGTCTGGTTTTTGATCTCGACTGCAAACGCAGTGTTACAAACATAAACAGCTGTTATTTGAAAAGTGTCAGAGGACTGTCTTTGTAAAACTGAGAAGTAAATAAGTCAAAAAGACTTCTTTCTGCAGTTCATATTGTGTTTATGTGAGTTTTATTTATTTTTTATGTTTTTGAAACTTTTGTCTTATGCTCACCATGCTCACTTATGCATTTATTTAATAAAAAATAGAGTAAAACAGTCATATTGTGAAATATTATTACAATTTGAAATATATATTTTTAATACATTTTAAAATGTAACATTGCAATGACTCCAGTATTCAGATCCAAAGAACATAATTTGTTTGAAATTGAAATTGATTTTTATAATATTATAAATACGTATAAAATGATTATTATTATATTATTATTATTATTATTAAATAAAAAATTATACTAATCTCAAAGTTTTGAGTAGTCTATAGCAATCCATAAAATACACTCTGTCCTAACCACAGAGGACACTATCAATGTTTCACTGCATAATCCGTCAGATCTGAGTGAAGGTGGTTAAAAATTGTTTCAACATATTTCTATTCTTAAATAGATACTGTTTTTGTAACTTTCTATTCACCAAAGAATCCTACGGTATCACAGTTTACATAAAAATATTAAACAGCACAACCGTTTTCTACTGTAATAATAATAATAAATGTTTCTTGAGCACCAAATTAATATTAATATATATATACTGTATATATGAAGGAGTCACTGCATAATCCGTCAGATCTGAGTGAAGGTGGTTAAAAATAGATTTTTTACTGACACTATCGTGTAAATTAAAAACACACATGCTCACACACTTTCTGGCTTCGAACTATAGTCAGCCCTGGGAGGATACAGCTGTACATGTTGGCCTAACAGTAAGTGAGAAGTGGGTTAAAAATGATTAGCTGAGCATTGATTGAGTCCTTACTGGTTAATGAAATTCAAGCATTCCTTTAGCAATTCAAGTATAGTACATTGATGACATCTCTATACTTTCAGCATCATCAATGCGTCTGAATGACGTTTGGATCAAGGTCGCTGAACTCTACTTGTTCTTGTACACCACAAAGGGTGAATGGGTTTAATGTGAACATGTTGTAAGGCTTGCACGTGACTTTAATTTCCAGTCTGGGATCACAAAAGATGATGTGGAAATTGCATTTCTGTACACACAGTACACACTACCATATTTCCTTGTCTCTTCTGCTCACAACTAAACCCTTGGAGACAGAAAATCCATTACAAAGGAGTGACACTCATGATAAAATGCTCCCAAAGCTTGGCATGTGTTGTTGAGGTCTCTATCCAGCTATCAGCAGGAACACTGTCAGACTTTTTCACCTGCCTAAATCCCACCGCATTACACCCTCAACATCCGGGTGCCTCTGCCACTGACCTGAATAGACAATGCAGAGGGCTTAGAAAGAGAATCACAGAAACTACATCTGCTGGCTACCTATGCACAAAGAACTAGTTTTGCTCGAATTATGTGTGGAGGTCAACCGTTAATCACAATGTCAGGAATATTTTTTCACATAATTTGGAATTATTTGTCATATTGGATGACAAATTAATACATGATTAAGAATAAGGAGTGAACTCAGTTTTCCACTTTTTGGGCTCTGCATCTTATTTACCGACCACCCTCAATACAACTTAATCTGGTACTACATGGCAGCATCATTATTTCAGTTGTGAAAGTATGTTTTTTTACATATTAAAAAACGTTTGTTAACATACTCGGTTTCTAATGTAACCTCGGTTCCCTGAGATACGGGAATGAGTACTGCGTCTTACTAGACGCATATGGGAAAAAGCCTTTTTTCTCCTGAACTGAAGCCTTTTTTCATTCACGGTTTTCCACTTTTTGGGCTCTGCATCTTATTTACCGACCACCCTCAATACAACTTAATCTGGTACTACATGGCAGCATCATTATTTCAGTTGTCATCTTCATTATTTGCAGAATGAACACACCTATTTTCTATGTAAATAAGGCTTATTATAGATTGTGATGTATTCACAAGGCTAAATATCTATTGCATTATTCATTTTTTGTAAATTTTGATGGAAGAAATTTATTTTTATAAATATAAAATATTTTTTATTGTATTTTATGAAACTGCATGGCCATTGGTTCGTGCAGTGTATTAAAAACGAACCAATGGCTAGGTAACGAAGCCCGCCAAAGCCTGCCAAAGCCTGCCAGAATGGGCTGGGCATATGGCTATATAAGCGGGCGTTCGCTACAGGATTCTCAGGTTTCTTGGACTGAAGCGACGACTGAGTTGTGCAGCTACATAGCACGGCTAGCAACGCAGTACTCGTTCCCATATCTCAGGGAACCGAGGTTACGTTAGAAACCAAGTACGTTCCCTTTCGATACTACACTCGTACTGCGTCTTGCTAGAACACAGTACAATCATGCCGTGCTAATGTAGTGGAACAACTAATAGTATCAAACTTCCATAAGCAACCAATGCCCATAGAGAAGTTAACAAGAACCCAAGGCGAAGACGGTCTGAGGTCACACCCAGCCTGGTTAATCGTTACAGAGTACTCCTGTAACTTCGACACCTAGAGGTCGAGAGCTAACAGGTGAACTAATGCCAGAGAGCTTGAGTGTGATACGGCCAAGGGCTCTCTGCCAGATCTGTTTATGCAGCGCATGTCACTTCAAGCGGAGAGGACCCTGGCCTGCAAGGCCGGGACTTCCAGGTTATAAAACCTTGCGAATGTGGACGGCGAGGCCCAGCCGGCCGCCTCACAAATATCCGCAATGGACACACCACTGGACCATGCCCAAGACGAGGCGATGCCTCTAGTCGAGTGGGCCCGTACTCCAATGGGGCATTGAAGGCCCAAAGAAGAGTACGCTAGCGAGATGGAGTCTACTATCCATCTAGAGAGTCTTTGCTTCGTAACTGGAAGCCCTTTGGTGCGGTTACCGAAGCTGACAAAGAGTTGTTCCGACCGCTCAATATAGATTCGAAGGCTCCCGTCGAGTAGCCAGAGGTGCAGGGGCCCATAGGTCGGGCCGAGGATGCCATATTGTCCCGTTTGCTTGAGAGAGGAGATCCTGTCTCAGTGGAACAGGCCAAGGGGCCGCTATCAAAGAAGAATGTTGGGCCAATCGTGGGCCAACGCGTCCCTGGTCTTTGAGAAATAAAGGCAGTGAGAGTTGTCTTCTGAGGCGAAGAGGTCCACCTCGACCTCGCCGAAGATCTCCCAGATCCTCTGAACCGTCTGCGGATGGAGCGTTCACTCCCCTGAGGGGGACATTGCTCCTTGATAGCATGTCCGCTCCTTGTTTCAATTTGCCCGGTATATGCGCTGCTCTCAGCGAGCGCAGGTTGGGTTGAGCCCATTCTAAGAAGCGCTCTACCAGAGTGAAGAGACGCTTCGAGGAGAGGCCTCCGTGGCGATTTATGTAGGACACCACAGACATGTTGTCCAATCGGATTAGCACATGGTGCCCCTTTAGGACTGGCAGGAAGAACTGACAGGCTCGACATACTGCTAGCATTTCCAGGCAGTTGATGTGGAAGCCTTTTTCCGCCTTCGAC
>NW_015642610.1:357940-359181 GCF_001515625.1 Sinocyclocheilus rhinocerous
TGCCCCTTTAGGACTGGCAGGAAGAACTGACAGGCTCGACATATTGCTAGCATTTCCAGGCAGTTGATGTGGAAGCCTTTTTCCGCTTTCGACCAGTGGCCGAAAGTCGGTATGCCCTCGCACAGCACCCCCCCAACCTGAGTTGGAGGCATCTGTCGTGACAACTGTCCTTCTGCAAACCATCCCCATGGCCACGCCCTGTTCCATCCAGCGTGAGTTCTTCCAGGGGACCAGGGCTTTTACACAGGCCTAACTCACCCTGATCTGCAGGCGTCCGTGATGCCACGCATGGGATGAAACCCGTGGTTTCAACCAGCGCTGAAGGGGGCGCATGCGAAGAAGACCCAACTGTAGCGCTGGCGATGCCGCCACCATGTGGCCCAGCATCCTTTGAAATCTCGGAAAAGGTCACCAGCCTCCGTATGGCCAGAGCCCGTTCCGGCGTGACTACAGCTCTCATTTGGGCTGAGTCGAAAATTGTTCCCAGGAACGATATTCGCTGGCTGGGGAACAACGAGCTCTTGGCAAAATTGACCCTGAGTCCCAGGCACCCCAGGTGGCTGAGGAGGAGGGTCCTGTGTGATATTAACTCTGCCTCTGACTGGGCCAGAACGAGACAGTAGTCGAGGTAATTGAGAATGCGGATTCCCATCTGTCTCAGAGGAGAGAGAGCCACGTCCATGCACTTCGTAAAAGTGCGGGGGCCAGGGACAGCCCGAATGGAAGGACCGTGTATTGATAAGCCACTTCCTCGAACGCGAATCTCAAGAATCACCTGTGACGGGGGGCTATCTGGATGTGAAAGTATGCATCCTTCAGGTCCAGAGAAAAGAACCAGTCCCCTGAGCGAATTTGCGCGAGGATCTGTTTCAGTGTAATCATCCTGAACGACCTTTTCATGAGGGCGTGATTCAGGTGTCTGAGATCGAGGATGGGCCAGAGGCCACCATCTTTTTTGGGGACGAGGAAGTAATGGCTGTTGAAGCCTGACTCGCTCTAGGCTGGAGGAACCATTTCCACGTCTCCTTTTGCCAGAAGATTAATCACCTCTGAGTGCAGGACGTGAGCGTCCTTGCTTTGCACTGAGGTGGGGACCACGCCACTGAAGCGCGGGGGTCTTCGAGCAAATTGGAGTGAATATCCTCGTTTTATTATCCCCATAACCCATCTCGACACTCCGGGGATGGCCTGCCCGGCCTCGGCCCGCGTGGCGAGGGGTTGAATTAACTCGGGTGACTGGC
>NW_015642610.1:359983-381103 GCF_001515625.1 Sinocyclocheilus rhinocerous
ATATATATATATATATATATATATGTATATATATATATAAACTAATGTTTACTATTTTTTACTTTTTATCAAATAAATGTGGCTTTGGGGAGCATATAAGACTTATTTAAAAAACATAGATATTTATATCATATTTTTATTCAATATAGATGTTTCAAGAAAGCTATAATAATGCAGTAGCCATATTTTGCATGGTTCTTACATCTGTTGTTAAACGTTAAATATTTATAGGGGAGACACATTTGCTGAGAATACTTATCAGTTCACTCTAAGATACGATAAATGTGGGAAGCGTGGATGAATGGTGACGGGGGTACAGTTTAAGGCTTGATTGACAAGTGTTTTATATAAGTACAATGTTCTCATTGAAGCACCCAACATCAAGTAGCCAGGCTGAGTAGGGTACTGAGTGACTGGAGGTACACGGCTCAATTTTAAACTGATTAATCGGCTCCCCTCGGAGAAAAAGCCACACAAAGGCAATGAAAACCAAACCCGACCAGCAAGCTATTTTTCAGAAACTGATTAAAGAAAGAGAAAATACTTACAAGCTATAATAACGATAAAGTGCATTAGAGATCACTATAGTGACACGACTGGTGGCCTGCTTAACGCGCAAGATATAGCATTACAAAAAAGGCGCGAATATCAAACTAACCAGCCTAACAGACCAATCAAAGCCAAACATTTACGCAATGCTAAAGAGACGTACGTTTTCACGGATGACTTAATTTGCTGTGAGAAAGCTGGCGACGACTCTGAAGTGCTGCCTCTCCCCCTGCTCCTCTGAGCTGCGGTGTGACCTTCATCGCCACTCCACCTGCAGGAAGCCATGTTTGATTCTCTGTCCATCGAGACGCCTGCTTGACAGCAGAATGGTATCATAGGACCTGAGTGGAGGAATTTCTCTTTCTCTGTCATCATTAAGGGGCGTCCCCCCTCAGTGAGGGGAATGAAAAGTACGATTTAATGTTCTCACAAGAGTGGCAGGAGAAGAAAGGCTCAAAGCCTCGCACGCTGCTTTCTGAGTGGGTCACTCTAGTCCTTGCAGCGAATGGGATGTCCATGTGGAATTTGCCATAGACTTGCCTGAAAAGAAAGGGATTAAGGCCCTTTTAAGGATGGAAATGTAACAAAAGAGCACTTTTATGATGTAGCAGCATAAAATGAGGGCCTCCATTGTGGCGCTGATTGCAAAAGATCTTTGAAATGAGGCACCTGCGATGTGTTCCCCGTCCCCCGCGGGTGTTAGTGGTTTCTGCAAAACAGACTTGTCTACATTAGTAGAGGCACTGTGGCTTGCCTTCAAGAGGCAAAGTACAAGATTATTGGTTTGTTTCTGTTTTCCAGCTTCGCCGCTCTCTCTCGCGCTCTTCGTCTCACCCTCCTCTCCGTCCGCTCTCTGAGTGCATCAGATGGAGGTTGGGTCCCCGTGAAAGTTGGTTAATTTAGAGAGAGTGCATAATTAGCATCCCCCACAGGCAAGCACCCCTCTGTACCCCTGCTTGTGTCCATCACTTTAAATCACTCTACCACTACAGATGTAAGAAAGGACATAGGAAGTTGTCAAATGTGAACTGTGATGCCTCAGAATGGTATATTTAATGTTCTTTTTTTAAATATTAAATTGGAAAAAATGAATAAATTCTTATTAAAGACTTATTTCAGATATATATATGCTGTGTGTGTATATATATATATATATATATATATATATATATATGTGTGTTTGTGTGTGTGTGTGATTTTTAAAGAGTGCGTGTATGTGATCAATCAGGTCATTTCAGGCACTGGAAGAACTAGCAAATGTGGCAAAATCTGCTGCTTTTCATGGTAAAAACTGCGTTACAACTAGATGCAGCCCAGTGAATTCTGCTCTGCATTGCATTCATCATGAAACAACATAAAAAACTCATTCAAACTAGAATTCACAGGCTGCTGCTTTTGTTGCTTAGAGGAATACAGACGTGTGAACACTAGAGGGGGAGCTTAGCCATGGTGCATGCAAAATCACTCAGGGGTCTGACATGGGGTCTTCCTTTTAGTCTCCCATTGACTCGACCCCGAGCAGGAGGGACTGAGGGGGGTCGAAGGTCACAGGAGCACAGGGCCGGTTTTATTGTCATTCTCTCCGAGACTGGCGAAGGCTGCGTTTGCTGAGATTGTGTGGGCTGGTGAAGTTTTTTTTTTTTCATTATTGCTAGTATGACTTTCTAGTGTGGAAGTGAGAGAGTGTGTGTGCACTTTTGTGCGCGAGGGACCCTCGTATTGAGCAGTAGAGAGAGTAGGGAGGGCTTTACACTGTTTCGTGAGCAGGAGTGAAGTTTTAGTCTACTCCACACAGAGATACAGAGCTTTTAAAACTCCTCTGGAGACTCACTAATATCAGGATAGGGATTATTGATGTGCCCAACCCTTCGCTCTCTCCACTCGTCTATTCCTCTGCTATCATTTAAATGTCTGAGGAATAATTGAATGAATTATCATAAAATTTTGACAAATTCATTGACTCTGCCACAGCCACGAGTGAGCGAGAGCGTTTCCTTTAATTTTAGCTGTGCAAGACATGACATTTGAAATTCGTTTATATGCGGCTAAGACCTTTCGCTGTTTCGTCAGTGGTCCAAAGAACAAAAAGAGGTAAGGGCAGAGAAGTAACTGAATACGATCTGAATATGGCAAACCAAACAGGATATTTAGCGGCGTACGTGTTAAAATATGCAGGCTTTCTTTGGGACATGGGTTCAGAATGCAGGGCAGAACTTAAAAGAGAGGAACTGATGTGGGGGAAGGAATTGTCTGCTGCACCGAGTGCTCTCTCTGACCTCGGCGTTCCCACATTATAATGCTTCCCTTGTCCATTTCTCACAATGAGCTTAAGTAGATTCTTTTCTTTTTTAATGCCACTTTTATTTCTTCAATTGTACACACAGGAAAATTAAGTTTAAAGTGGGTTGATATGTTAGCTCTCTAAATTATGCATGTACATGGCTAGTGGTTTTTCATGGGACTACAAGTAGTGTGATTTTGTTTATGAATATGGCGTGTATAAGTGTGTCACCTTTAAATCTGTATATAATAAAGCAGTCCCTTATGTGTAAATTCCCTTCCCCCATAAACATCATTGTCCCTTCAAAATACTTTTATTTTTCTTCTTTTTTAACCCACTACTGATGCTTCCAGTTACCACTGGTACAGAAGCTTATACGCTGTTTCTATTTGCAGAAATTGCTGTGTTTAGCTTAACGGTCACAGCTGCTCCTCTGCAGGCTTTGATCACGGTGACCAACGTTAAGTCGCCAAAGTGGCAAGGGTCACATGTGCAGAGGGCCAGCTGTCACCTCGCTCTCCCTGGGACACCATAATGATTCTTGTTAGGGGTGCTCGACTCCCCTGGAGGAATGTTGTTTGCTGGTGACTCAGGCTTTTGGGTTCAGGCTCAAGGAGGAAAGGGTGGTGGAAAAGGAGGTAGTGGTTGAGATGAAACGGGTCACTTCTTTTGTCCTCTGCTGTCAAGCAGCTGTGCAGTGCATTTCTTTTTTTGCTGTGATGTATTCTTGAAAACCTTGTAAACTTTTTTTTTCCTTTCAATTTTGAAAATCCCTCTAAAAGGCCACTATTTACTGATAAGATGTCAAATAAAAAGTACTGTTTGTACTGCTTGTACACCTCGTGGGCATTGTGCAGGTGATTTAGGTTACTAAATGTCCACTTATTATTAGGAGCCAAGCACCTATTGTATCCGTTGGCGTTCTTCTTCTCAACCATAGCAAGTTTGGAGTCTCTAACTCACACCCTCTAGCACCACCAACAGTTCAAAGTTGCACTCATGTTTATGGTAATAACTTTTGAACCGTAAATTTTAAAAGCAAATTTTTCCCCTCTGATTCCTTGGCTCCTGCCGAGTCGAACAAACACCAAAATTTTAAATTCTACGGGTCAAGATTTTTCACAATTTTTAATAGTTCGAAAAACCTACTTTCGAACCATACCCAATTTTCCTATGTCAGCCATTTTGGGCATTGGCCATTTTTAATTTTGTCATAAAATTCGATATTTTACAAATGCATTGGCATATCGTTACGAAACTCGGCACGTGTCTTCATCACCATGCCTTGATGGTACTTAATAAGTTTCGGGGTAACGCCACCTTTTGGTCAAACGTTAAGAATTAAATGTCCAAAAATGCTAATAACTTTTGAGTATATTAGCCTATTGTAATGAAACTGGTCTCAATATATTCTTTGGGTCATGCTGAGAACATAGATACCACTTTTGCCATAGAACTGAACTTGGCCTGTCTGTCATCTTGATTTATGTTGAAAACATACTTTTTCGAACTCCTCCTAGACCATTGGTCCAATTTTCACCAAATTTGACTCAGATCATCTTCAGACCATGCTGGAAAAAAATTATGTATTTCGTGTTGATATACGAAACGGTTGTCGTTTAACGCATCAACACATTTTCTGGAATGATGCCAAACTGCATCTGAAGTTGTACCTCTGCAAAGCTTTGACATATTGACACCAAACTTTGTATGTGCCATTGTCACCTCAGACTGACTATGCCGCATTAATGTGGTAACAGTGCCACCTATTGGTCAAATGTGATAAACCATTCATTAACCATTAATAGTACGGCATTTTGATTTTCGTTAAAAACCTACTTTTTCGAACTCCTCCTAGATTTTCACCAAATTTGAGTCAGATCATCTTCAAACTGGGCTGACAAAAAGTTATGGATTTTGTGTCAATAGACAAAACCGTTTTTGTATAGTGCTACAACAAATTTGAGGTATGATGCCAAACTATGTCTGAGGCTGTATCTCTGCAAAGCTTTGACATATTGACACCAAACTTTGTGTGTGCCATTGTCACCTCACACAGAACACACCACATTGATTTCACAACAGCGCCACCTATTGTTCAAAAGTGATAGCCCATTAAATCATCTTTCTAGTGGTTGTATTTATGATTTTTCATCTTAAAATGGCGCGTGTTTCGCCACACGCACCCCGCCCCGCAGCGCGGGTATAAAAGGAGAGCGCGTGCAAACGCACATCAGTTTTTCGCTGAGGAGCCGAGACTACGTGCCCCGGCCGTACAGCGGTGGTACAGCAACTGTGGCGACGGGACGTAACGTCTCCGTTCCCTCCTTCAGGGAACGAGGGTTACACAAGTAACCGAAACGTTCCCTTTCAGTCAGTCACGTTCTACGTTACGTCAGTCGTGATTGACGAATTGGGATCCGTATGGAAAACCCCACTATTGCTGACCCCCTCCAGTGCCCTGCGGAAGCCGGCAAGTCCCCCCACACCAGCTGGGGCGGAAGATAGGACAGCGGCTAGGCAGAGGTGTCCGCCACTGCTGTTCCATACAGTGGTACATTGGATAACACTGGGAAAGCGTACCCAGTTGGGACGCTACGGAAGCCACATCCTGCACATAGGAGGTATCATGTGGAATTACACATATGGACTGGCCCAGGGCAGTGCTACATATGGAAGTCCCTGCGGTAGACTCAACCCGCCTGGGGTGAGATGACTACGCAGCAGAGATGGCAGAGGACGACTGCCAGGGAAAGACACGGGCTTACCGTGAGGGGAACACACACTAAACTCGTTTTAGCCAAATTCAGTGGCATCGCATTTATATTTTGAAAAAAGATAATCCCAGAATGCATTGTGACTGTCTAGTGCTGACTATCACTATAAAAATTGGTTTAGTTTAATTAAAAATGTATTATATTAAGTTATATTTGTGTTTTAATGCTTGTTAAAATATCGCAACATACTAGTAGCAAACAATATTTGCAGCCTATATAGAGAGTTCCAAATCAGTCACAATTAGAAATCCCATTTCAGTTATGATACTGTCTTATAAGACAGAAACCTGTATGTAGACAATGGGGAAGCTCACTAGTTTTTGGAACAGAACTATTATTTTGTGCTCTAAATATAGTCTTAAATAAAAGCATCACTAACCAGCAGCTTAGAATGATTAGCATGTCCTTTCAGCTGTATTCATATTGTTTTACAAGCGAGTTTCTTTACAAGACCTTCACCAGCTGTTATCGGTTGTCTGTCACACTTCTAGCATGCAGCTAAATATAGTTTAGTTAATGTCTGAGGACAATTACAGTCTAACAAGCAGTTTTCTCATGCTGGAAGAATACAGTAAATTCATGCAACAATATTGAGTGAGACAGATCTGCCTGGGTGGAGAACATATTTATAGATTAATTTGTATAGGTCCAATTACTTTCATATTTGTTCCTATTTATAGTGCCACATCACAATTTTGCAAGCATTAATATTCAGGAAATCCCTAAATGATAGAGCAGCTAAACAGATGCAGACCAAGTGCAGCATTATAGCATTTATCTTTTTGTTCTTCGACTTTAATAAATCCTCTCGATCTATTACCATGTACTTCCTTCATCAGTCTAGTAATGTATAGCCTAATCAGTCATCTTGTTGTTATATTATTGGATAAAAAGACTTTTGCTGAATGAGCTCCAAGGAATAGTGTAGGATTCATGATCTCCTAATACTGGCAACAAAGACTGATAAAATGAGCAATTTGAAAGAGGATGCAAATAAAAAATAAATTGTGTTGCACAGAATGATAAAATGTGTTAAGGCTGAAGTATAAATATTGCATATGTCTTTTCTGAAAGTGTATGCATTTCATCTCATGCACACTGTAGACGGCAGTCAGACTGCATCAAGGGACTAATTTCCTTCTCACCCTTCTAAGCAGATGATCATATTTACTTGGTTGATGTCCCAAAATAAGTTTAGTCTTAATTAATAAACAAACTTGCTAATAATATGAAGGGAACCTTGAACACAGAGGTTCATCAATTAGCAGGATTAGTTAGTCAGGGAGCATATAATCCAAGCAGAGGCGTTTACATGCTGCAGATTAGTCCACCTTTTTCCACAAGCTTTCATTGTGATGAAATTCAGAGCAATAATGCAACTTGTTTGTTTCTCTGACAAACCCTTTGAACTTGAACACATCTAAACGTTGATGTATTACTATTGAGATTTAATGGGCAAATCACTAGCAGTCAAACCCATGTGTGTTAAAAACAGCCCTTAAGTAAGCTTTTATCTGAGGGCACCAAAGGGTCAAGGTTTTGCTATTTACCATAGTCTATTTAGCCCCTGCTGGTAGATGCTGTAAGTGCAACATTCTGTGGGCAAAAGGACTAAAAAAAACTAAGGAAAGACAAATGTTTTTTTTATTTATTACTGAATCAAGTTTTTAAATTAAATGGCAACTAATTGGGATATATGAAGGAAGGTGTTTTGCCATTAAGCCATTTGCAGTTAAGCCATTATTGTCTCATGTTCACACACTGCTGCGTTCTGTCTCTCCTCACATTCCATAGCTCGGTGATCTGCTAATAGAACTTCTGGATTATAAAAGAGAAATGCATATTAAGACAGTAGTTTTTAAACTTTAACAGTGACCCTATTTTTTTTCTTTTTAAATTGATGTATATAGTGGTGTGAAGCAGGGCGGAGCAGAGGGAGCGAATGTTAATGAGCGACAACTGCGCCACGGACCGGTCTGCGCCGCGTTGGTCCTCTTAGCAGCATGAAAAACAAAACTTTTATTCAAAATCTGAATGGATTATATGTAGCCAAGAAAGCGCAAAGACCGCTCCCTTTAGGCTATATTCACTGAAAAGCTGTCACTCATTTAAGTTTGTCGCGATCTCAGAAAAATCCGTTATAATCAATGAATCGCTACACCGTACAATTAATTTCTTATTTACATCGTGTCTACACATTGTTCGTTATAATGAGAGAATTTGCGAGCTTGCAGAACTCAGGACTGAAGAAAACCCTGGCGTTTTAAGCAGTGAGTGGATTCTGACTAACTGAAACACCTCTGATTGGCCGTTGCGTTCCAGAAATCAACAGATATGTCTGTGATTGGCTACAATGTTCAACGCTGCAAAAATGCATTATAAATAGAAACCTTTGATGATCTCCAGAGCGCAAGCAACAAATGCGAGTCTGCTGAGAGGCGGCTGCCGCTTACTTTAGATTTGTTGTTTGTTTATTTTCTTATTAAAGTTGAGTTTGCTGGTTCCTGCTACCTCTTTCCATCAGTCTTGACCTTTGTTACATACTTACATACATTTTCTTTAAATCATCCTGGCAACCCATTTTTATCAGTCTCGTGACCCAGGGTTTAAAAACCACTGTATGAAGCAGATATCTCTTTTTACCTCTTTAAACACCTTTCAAAGCCTGTGGCTGTCACATAAAAAAGTGTGTAAATAGAGTGGGGTAAAAATCACAGACTTGGAAGTGCATGCTGGAAACTAATTTTCTTGTATTCAACAACTTTGACAGGTACCAAAATAATGATTTTATTTTATTATTTTGTATTTAGGAATTATGTATGTTTCTAGCCTGTGCTTATTTTCTTTAAATATTTTTAAGATGATTTACATTTTTAAATTAAATTAACATGGTCTGATCTAGTCATCTGCAGTATCGATACTATAGGTGGGATGTTTTTACCATCATATTAGTACCGTTTGAAAAGGTACTTTTTTTTTGTTTGACAGTATGCAGCAGACCGAGCTTAATATAAAATCTTCTTTCGGCAGTTTATGAAGTATAATTTTGTGTTTTCTTGCATATTGAGCAAGTTGAAGAAGGGAAAAAAAAAACATTGCTGCTAAAATCTATTTTCTCTTGATGCATGATGGCACTGGTTGACTATTGTCATCATGTACTACAAGCCCTGTCAAGGTTTGTTACATATAATTTCCTGTCTTATTCAGGGGAATAATCCAAAGCTTCCAAGAGAAATCTTTAATGTTCCATTTCAATTAGTCTGATTGAGTAAAACCTTATAGATCTTATTATATCTGGCATTTTAACTGATTCCTCTAAATCCCATATGTCATGGGCTAATTCTCTAATTTGAAAGTATTCTACATTGGGGAAGTCTGGACCCATCACTGTTATGAACAGTAATAACAAAAGACAGATGACGCACCACAATGCCAAATCTATTCACGGTCCATTCAAGTTTTATCAATTTCATCAGTTTTAAAAGATGTTTCTGGTTTTCTTTTAAATATATGGAGCTCTTAGTGTAATCATGGGACTCATACATCACAATTACTCATGAAACACAGTACATTTACAGGTCTTTTCTTCCTGCGCTCAAGACCTTGTTAGGACATTATCACTAGCAATACCGTGAGTCACACTGCAATGACTCAGTTCTCAGTTCCTGCTTTCTTCTGTTAATTTTGGCATTTACTACTTGATGAACTCCATAAAAAACAATCCCTTTATTATTAGCATTCACCCGTATAACCATAAAAAAGCAGCATGAAGCATACAGAACTAACTCATGCAAAAGTACCAAAACATGTGCATCTTTTTGGTGATTTAAGATTGATGGCTCTCTAAATTTAATTCAGGGGTTTTCTGGCACGTCTATCCATCTCTTACAGTCATAACTTACAAAGCAGCTCTCACACTGAGCTTGTGGTATTTACAGATGGTAGCAGAGACAAATATAGATAATAACCTCTTGAGGATCATTTCATAATCCCGCATATACCCCCACTTCCTCTCCACTACCCATCATTCCCATTTGCAGAAAGCCCATCCCACCGTAGTTGTCGCTAAATTAATATTCAAAGGTTAAGAGGTCTGTGCCTAGCGTGTAATGAGGAAGCAGACTAGTTAGTTAGAGCAGGTTCACTGAGCTCTTGCATTAAAGCATTGCACATGGATAATTTATGATTTCCATTGTCCCTCCTTCTGAGGGAATACATTTTGAATTATTTATGCCCTCTTCATGCTTGTGGAAACGGAACATTTTAGTCTGTGTCGGCCATTCACTCATAATCAAGCGGTGAAACATTCGCTGTAGCTGGGGGAATAATGTTCATCTCTAGTTATTAAGTTCCACCATCTATTTCTCACTGCCTCCAGGGACCCAATACCCCTACTGGAGAGAAGAAAAAAAAAAAGATCAAGTTGTGAACTTGTAGCCAGAGTGAACCAGGATGTATTGCATTGCAGTGGTTATTCATACATATTGCGATTTATTTTGTTATTTTTTTAGACCGCTTTGTTCGTACAGTTGTCTTGTGTCCTAAATGGGACAGCATGTGCCGTGTTTTGATGTATCACCGTGACAGCCGGGGACCTGACCCTCGTCTATTAGACACGAAAAGCAAAGTGGTTTTATTTGTGAAATCTGTGTCAAATGTCAAATCTTTTAATCATGTTTTTGTTTTTGCACAAATGAAAATGGATGGACGTTGTGAACCCGGCAAACGAAAGGTGCTGCAGGTTAATAGCGGCTTCTATTTTGCACAATTTGTACAGTTACTCTTTTCTAATATCATTAGGGAAATTAGCTGTGAGGTGATTTATTCACTTATTTATTAAATAAATAATTTAAACACATACTGAATCTTAAGTATGCGAGAGGAAGACAAATTGGCAAGACAACTCTGCCCCTCTTAAGTAGAACAAAGATAAATCAAGTAATAAACGTACGGCCGTGTTTTGCATAGCATTAATTAGAGCTGCTTTAATTTGCCTAGAACATGCATGGATCCGTTTAAATGTGTCTTACATATTTTAAGGGTGGAGATGAATTATGATAGAGGGGAAGTTAGCTCTGCGTTGTTCGTTTCATAGTCATGCTGTACACCTGACCTTGCTTATCTTATTTCTCCTATATTTTCATACAGAAATTCCTTTATGCGATGATCACAAAAATTACACAGCTAAAAGTACCAACAATACCTTGTTTTTTAAACCTATACCATGATAATAACCACTTAATATTTGTGCCAGTGTCAAAGGACTTGCACTACACACCAGGCTACAGTAAAAAAAAAAAAGAAAAAAAAAGAAATTTAGAATGACAAATGATTATAATCTATTACACAATCGATTTAAAATTATATACAAACATCTTCTTTTAAAGTTTGAAATATAAAAACAAATCTTTTCCCAACAGCACCCAGCCTCTTTCTCAGCGATTGTTTTTGCTGTGCAGCTGAATTAGCTATTAGAGCGATGTGACTTTTGTGCATAAATGGTCTCTTCCCTCCTGCCCAACAATGTCTAATAAATCTGAGAGGGGTGAATATTGATGCCGCCGGTGACGGTGACACAAAAGGTGGGTATTCAGAACGAGGCTGCGAGGGTCATGAACAGTATTTTAAGCTGGCAGTTTAACCCTGCATCCTGTCAGCACTGACCTTTTGCCAACCCCAACGAGTGGCTCATTTCTCCCTGCTCGAGTTCTCTTCTTTAGATGGAGAGAGAGAGAAAGGGAGGGAGGAAAAAAAGGGATGTATGAGAGGTGTCAGACAGAGACGTTTACATGAAAAGGAGTTAGGACTTGAAAGCCAGTGCTATTTTGCAGTCACCCCATACGTTTGTTTTATTCCCCTTCCGTAACTGTTTCAATTCATCTCCGCTGCATCGGCTTTTTTTTTCTTTTATTTCTGTTTCACAAGCTGGCAAATTGATGTGTGGCCCGGGCGCCGCCCGCGTGAGGATGCTGATCCGGGGGCGTTATTGACCCGCCTAAGAGCTCGTGCGACCTCCGTTTGACCCGGCGTTCACCTGCAGTTGACCTTGAAGGGAGCCTTCTCACTCAGACACACACACTCGCTTTCTCTCTCTCACACACACCCACACATGCACAAAGGGTAAATCATGGGTTAGAACCTCTCACCTCTTTGTGAGTTCTTGATTATTAGCGCTGGTGTGAATGGGACTGAGAATGAAAGAGGGCAGTGATAACAGAGCTGTTAAGGGCTGGGGGGAAGTGGGGTGAATTACATATACTGCTCTCCTTTTAATGCATTCCTTGCTAATTTTACTTTAAATTTAAACATAAAACCAATTACGCTCTGAACATGGAAATATTCATATTGCCATAGTAGTTGGAAATGTCAAAGTATATATGTGGAGTGTGTGCAACGTTGAAAAGTCAAAGATTATATTATGTTTTATTTTTTTATTTTATTTTTTTATTTTATTGCCTCACTGTATTTTTAACAGCAGAGCATGGCACTAGTGTCATCAATATCATGGGTTTAATTCACAAGGAAAGCAAGAGCTGAAATAAAATGTGTACCTTGAATACAATGAAAGTTGCATTTGATAAGAGTGTCTGCCTAACGTATAAAAAAAATGATTTTTAAAAATGTAAAAAAAAGGTATATTATATTATTTACCTATATATTATTTTCATACATAAATATTCATTTTTTTTTCTTTTATTCAGTTAGGACATCAAAAACTGATCAAAACTGACTGTAAAGACAATTATAATGCAAATTTTTCTATTTTATTATAATGTAGAATTTTATAATGTTTATAGTGTTATAATGTTTCTGTTTCAAATACATACTGTTCTTTTGAATTGTATATTCATCAAAGAATCTGAAAAAAAAAACTACAAAAATATTAAGCAGCACACCTGTTTTCAAAATTGTAATGATAACAAATGTTTCTTCAGCACCAAGTCAGCATCAATAATCCTATATAACACAGGGATAACTTACATTATTATTATTTATTTATTATAGAAATAAATGTAGCCTGGGTGAAAATTATGTATATACATTTTCTTACTTCAGACAACCCTAACACACAATCTTTATATACTTAAAATATATTTATATACTTAAAGTATAAGTATCTAGAAATATTTATAAGATTCTGCACTACTTATAGGTAACTAATGAAACTTACACCAAATCTATGGATTTCCAACTAAAGAGCGGAATGCAAAATTAAATTCTGAAATTTGTGAATTTTTCTCTTCAACATTTCACTCAAATTATTATGTAGATGCTATAATTTGTTATTTAAAAAAATGTTTTAAAATACAAAATTGCCATGTAGAAACCTTCACTAGTGGACCCCACTTTATACATGTCTGTGTGTGTGTGTGTGTGTGTGTGTGTGTGTGTGTGGGGGCCCCTTCTATTGCCCGCAGTCACGTGGTTGCAGGTTGGGATTGAGGGCCTGTTGCCACGGCGATAAGCCAGGCAGTAATATCACTAAGCGCTACAGGGATTTGGGAGGGACCGTGATTTAAACCTGTTTGAAAGCTTTCTGTAATTATACATGAATTATCCATGAAGGCCTTGATGTTAAATCTGTCTCTGTCGACGTGGGGTTTGTCTGTTAGAGGTGACAGACAGACTGTGGTTAAGCTTCTCACATCACTCTCAGGTATTTTGAGGGCTTATGCCACCAAAGGTGCACTTAAGTCTCGACACAAGTTCTTTTCATAGTTTCTGTCACTGGAAAATTGTACACGAAGCAATTAGTCTAATGTATGGTACAAGACTTTGGTTTCATATCCTGTGGGCCGCAGTTCTTCTGGCCAGTGGGGCAAATCACTTATGGCGCTTTTCCACTGCATGGTACGGCACGGCTCTCTTTTGGGGGGTTTTCCACTGTGTACAGTACCTGGTACCTGGTACTTTCTTCAGTGCCACCTCGCCTGAGGTTCCAAGCGAGCCGTACCGTTACCAAAATGTGCCGCATAAACCCTGCTGATCACTGATTTGCCGGAGAGAATCGTCACTACCTGCATCATTGAACTTGTGATACGAGACACTAGACCCTCTAGATTAAATCAGCACAGCCAGTGAGAATCGAACGCAACTTTTTTGAACGAACGCAACAGTTTTGAATGAGTGCACCTTTTTTTAAACAACAAAAAAGTTTCGTGGTCTGTTGAGGAAGTAGAGACATTCCTCTCGTTGATAGCCGAGGAGCGGATCCAGCGAGAGCTTGATGGGACGATGCAGAATAACATTAACATACAGTGACCCCTATAAATCCCACTCTATTCTAGGGGTCCTGAGGTCGACCCTTTGCTCTGTCCCCACTTTATATCTGTCTTTTCAATATCACACCCCAAAGGAAACACTCCCAAGTTGAATACACCAATTACATGTGTTGAAGTACTGCCTGAAATTCCAAAAATATTGTCATAAATGCATGGCTTAATTATGTTTTTGTCATTTGTTTCATTACAGATTCAGAGCCTCATATTTGCATCATTCATTTTGGACTCCTCCAAATAGCTTGGTTCTTCTGGGATGTGTGTGATCTCTGGAGAAGACCTAGATACAAGAAACAAAGAACTCATCTGCCTAAAGGATCCAAGTCTAACCAATCTGTTACAAGTAACATTTCATTATCTCTTCAGATACAAACCACAAGGTCCCGCAAATAGAGGCCTATTTTTCCGGCTCTGCTAATAGAATTGAATTTCACAGAGTGTAACTTAAATTAGACATTCCATAGCAGCCCTGAATGGCAGAAATAATCGGCATGGGTGACTAATTTGGCAGAGCGTGTGCTAAGTACACAAATCCTCTTTTTTCTAACTCTCGCCCGAGGTTTGTGAAGAGCAGCGCACAACCCACAGACAAAGGCAATTCTCGGCTCATAAAAATTTACATAGTAAATGACCTGGAGAAGAAGACACAGTAAATAATCTGATTTTATCAACTCTGAGTATGCGTGGCATGGAATGGAGACGTCCAATGAAAATATCCTTGTTTGTCTTGCGTACCCTTGGATAAACTTCTTTACAGGAAGCCAGTCTCTGGGGGTTGAGACAAGGTTCTCTACTTCTACAACTGAAATTGTTCTCTTTTTTTTTTTTTGAAAAAAAAAAAACTGACCATGACTAAATCATTTAGCTATTGGGCTAGGTTGGGAGACTTCATTTTATCAGTACATTTAACGTGCAAAATTTTAAAAGACTTCTGGCCTGACTACTACATTGTAAAAAAAAAAAAAATGATTTTTTTGGAAGTTTTCGACTTATGGGAGTATGTTTTACAAGAAAATACAATTTCAGTCTTCCACGTTTAATTTATTCTGTTAATTGCCATTTTGTAGTTAGTTGTGACATTTATTAGCAGATTTAAACCATTTTTTTTCAGTGTGCTTGACAATGTATAATATCTTTAGTATATATTTTACTTGAGCAGTTTTTACAGACATAGTTTTTGTCTTTTGATAAAAATATTATTTAAATGTATTCAGTATTTAACTTGTGTATTTTTTGCAGATGCCAGCTGTAAAGTTAAGTTTGTGTAGTGTCTGTACATGATCTTGTGTGTAGGATGCGTTCAGATGAGTTAATTAAACGGCTAGTGAAGCGCTTCAGATAGTTCACCCTAAAATGAAAATTTACTGAAAATTCTAAAGATATCTTGAAGAATGTTGGTAACCAAACAGTTGACTGACGCCATTGACTTCCATAGAATGGCTACCAGAGACAGATCGTTTACCAACATTCTTCAAACTTCTTTTGTGTTCAACAGAAGAAAGAAACTCATACAGGTTTGGAACAACTTGAGGGTGAGTAAATGATGACATAATTTTCATTTTTGGGTGAACTGCTCCTTTAACAGCAAGTTATCCAGTATATTCTGTGGTGAAGTTTAGGTTTAAAACACATGCAAATGTATATTCTAGGTTGTCTATTGTACTGACATTATGCGTGCGTTCCTGCCCCTCTGGGAATGATACGTTTATGCCAGATCCACTGCAACCGCTTTACAGTGCTAAATATGTACTAGAAACCACCTGAGGATGAATGTCACAGATCATTCTATCTCAAGCCCTTCTCTTCTGTGTCCTGTTGGCCTCTGAGGAACTTCAAAATAGAGAGGGCCGTGATGGTTGTCCCCATTGAGCAGGTCATATTCAGTACAGTATTCATGTCAGCCAGGAATATATGTCATTTGTCAGTGTTACAGAGGAGCTTTGAATCAGAGCTGTAGCCTCATAGCTGTGAAGGCCAGCAAATAAATCATTCAGCATACAAACACACAGAATAGCACATAAACAGAGTGATTTAGCGATTTGAGTGCCCCACTTTTGGTTTACTGAATGAGAAAGACATGAGAAAGTTGTCAAAGCAGCACCTTACTCGCTTTGGCTAAGCCATGGCCTTGAGATGTTAGAGAATCACATTGTGTTGACTGACGCTTTGTTACAGATGATTTATTGATTGATAAGCGCTCTAATTTACACAAAAGGTGCTCTCGATTTTTTTTGTCCCAAGACGAGAACAAGGGCACAACTATCTGTATTTATCTAGCCACTGCAGCTCAATACGGTTTTCAGAGTTCCTAATCTTCTTATATGCAAATAGAAGTAATTGGCAATTTATGGCACTGACACATGCTTTGTATAACTAAATTTGCTCATGAAAAAATGCAGGTAGTGGTAGATGCATTAACATAAAATTTAAGCTGAACATATTAATGTAGGGATGCTATTTAATGACTCATGAACATAATATTATTGTCTAGATGTCTTCATTGAATCACAAAATCGTTTAACAGTTTATCCATGAGTTGAACTGAAGCTGTGCTTGAGTCAACAACTCACCGACTCATTGAACGAGAACACTAAGCATCCTTTTGAGATGATACTAAGTGCATTGGAGTGTACTGAAGGTTTGAGTGATGGGGTGAAAAGCTAATAGCCAAACAGCATTGATAAGAAAATAATAAATATTTCTGGAAATATGTTAATGGACTGATTGAATGACAACTTGGCTTTTACAAGCATCATTGATTAAAACATGCAGACATTTTTTCATCCAAGTGATCCAATCGGAATCAGTTTTTTTGAACTGGTTCATTGAAATGAACTGTTCAACGGAATCAGTCCACTGAATTTTACCACTAATGTAAATTAAAGTGTAAATTCAAGCGTCTCAGTTATCTGAGAGATGTCTCGGTTCAGGGATGAATTTAATTAAGTAATTAAGTTCAATTCATGTAGATTAAATATATATGCTTAAATTCAAAATACTAATTAGAGACATACATTTATATTTTGACGTAATGCACTCAGTAATTTGCTTTCAACAGCCAGAATGTTTGGTTTATCAATGTTTATCACCATGATAACAATAATGTATATTTCTATCAAAGGCATCTTAAAATCATATAAGGACAAGGCCTTGCATTCAGCTTACTGCAAAACTTCACTGCATGTCTCCTAATGCTCCACTAATGATGGAGTTAATTATTGACTTTGTATTTGCTTTAGCAAGTCTGTGCCTGTCTGGTGTGTGTGTAAGTGTGAAAGAAACGGGTCTTTGTCATAACCATTAGTGAGTGATTAGGGAGCAGGTTCTTCTGCTGTTTTTATCACCTCTTGTCTGTGTGGATTACAGAATTAAAGCCAGGGTGCGAACTACGGGGGAGCTAGGGGGAGCTCGGCTCCCCTTAATAAGACATGGGCTCCCCTGAAAACGTGATTTGTGAAATTTTGGGGGGTCTCAAAAAATATTGACAATGTGTTATTTTGACGTGCAATTTCAGTTTTGTGTAATGTGATCATCGTGGATTATTATGTGTAAAATTGCAAAAATATCATTCATTCATGCATGACGGCGATTTAAACCTAATTCACTTCAATAAAGATAACTATACATGCTATTCTTGTCATGAGCATCAAGGTGTGGGGGCGCTGCGGTGCAAATTCCACTCATGTTTAGTACATGTTAACTCAAAGATTTGTAGAAAAAATATAAACGCTGGACTGTGGTCGATTATGTGTTAAGGTAAGGCATGCTATTCGCAATTATGTGTTGTGGCTGGTGTGATGTGATGTCAGCTGTGTGACAATAGACCTAAAATGAGGCTGGTTGTCTATCGCTTTCTCAAACAGACACACACGCACAAGCTTTTTATCTGGAGTGACTTAATTCAGGGACAGCCCTGACGGAGCAACCTTGAGTGCTCTCCTCAAGGGCAGTGTGGTGATAGAGCAGGAATGTGATCTTGGTAACTGTCCAGCTCCTGGGTCACCACTATTTGGAACTGAACCTGTAACATTTGTGTTCATGTAACCTCTGTGGGACCTTCGCCCAAAGTGCTCTGATTTCCTTCCCAGGCCATAAACTGACATGTCTGACTCTCTTCCAGACTCCAGCCACTGGAATGCCACCCCCAATTCTTGAATATCATGCACACTATCTGATTTCTGACCTAAATGCTCAAATGAGCATTTAGAACCATAAATTCAGCCTCAACAATGAGCCAGTATGAATTAGGCTTCATTTATGAACACATTGACCTAATTCAACAATTCTTAAAACACAGTTTTCACGCTCTTACAAATTTAAGTAGTGTACTAACTACAGTAACAAGGTCCAACAGTAGACAGGCATACAGTACATCACTTGAGAATTTTATTATGAAATTAATATATATTAATTTCATTCTATGTATCATAGTTGCAAATGTAATGATTTACATTTTTACAATGGATTTTTTTTTATAAATTAAGATTGAAAGTCTGGGTCTGGGACAAGTTTTATTACAAAGCAAATATTTTCAGTCCTGGCTTTAAATAGTCAAGTTGATTGTTTTTTTTTTGCATGCAACATCTCGCATCTTGGATTCTGTTCTCCTTGGTATACAACTTAAAAACAATGTGATATATAGTTTTACATTTAATTCATTTTTGTGTGGTGTATTTTAATAGTTTACAGAGCAGGTCATATGGGTTTTTGAAAAATATATCTTTTGCAGTTTATAACGTACCTATCCTTAAATGAAAACAATCTGCAAAGTTGTTAATCAAAAAAGTGCATGATACATAAAGATATTGTCTCTCAAAAGAGAGAGTTGATTCTGAATCACCTTAACGAGTCGTCATAATCTTTTGCCTGTTACCAGTATACGTCACTGGATAACACATTTGCATAATCCCCGCCTGCCCGCGAAATATGAACAGAGTCTGACCTGCCCACAAACACTTCCGCTAGTTAGTGTGTTTACATCATGTTGAGAAGACGATGTGTTCAAGGATACCACAGAAATACAATTCTAACCTTTTGTTGTGTGCATGTCATTTTACCAGGGACTGCTTCTCTAATCTTGGCTTTTATCTTCGTTGGCTTCTTCTATCTTCTTAATTTGGACTAACAAGCTCTCCGAAGCACAACCTGTAAGTACGATTGATACGTTATGTGTACATTTTCAATTGAGTGCTCAAAATATCAAGTTTTTGTGCTAATATGTGATGTATACCTAGTGCAGCTTTAGGTTTCCAGGTAAGGCACGGTATTACTGTCTTACTGAAGTAGTTCTGATAATTCGCTGTGAACCCACTATTTCCTAAGAATGTGTCGATTAATGTAGACTGACGTTGTTCTAATTACTTTGTTTAATAATAAAGAATGTAGTGTAGCACACAGACTTTATAATCATTGTGAAACTGCTGTTATTTTGCTGCACCGGCAGTTATAGGGTTAATGCGGGAGAGACGAGCGATTTAGTTAGGCTGATGCGCCTGTGATACAGCTGTTCTGCGCTCTGTAAAAGTTAAGACACAGATATGTTCTTCAAACATTACAGTAGACATATTTTGGTTTACAAACTGTATCGTTTCATCAGTTAGTCACGTTAGCACTCGGCTAACGTATCCACCATTATTGTTGTAAGTGTTCACAGTTTAGCAGCTAAACTTTAGCTGTGGGCACGGTTCGCTTGCATAAGTGTTTTTGTATTTTATGACATTATTATAAGAACGGATTGGAGCACTATATTATTGTTTTATGTAAAGGTGCTTTGTCAATCGTAGCCCTCGCTAACTTGCTCAAGGACTCCTCTCTGTGCCAATCACAACAGGCTTGGCCAGCTGACCAATCAGAGCAGAGTAGGCTTATGGAAGGGAGGGGTTTGCTCCGAACTTGCTTGGAACGAATCGTTTAGAAATCATTGGCAAATGACTCTAATATTAAATGTATATTCTGAGAAAATTACAATGTTTTCTGACCTTAGATGCATTTAAACCTGTTGTAGGGGACTCCAACACAATATTAGGACACTTTAAAATACCATATGCCCTGCTCTTTAAGACTGGAAGGGTCAGGGACAAATTTTATAAAAAAATATATATTTTCAGTCCTTGCTTCAGTTGGTCAGGTTGAAGAATCACCCACCGACATAGTTTAGATATAATTTGCACTATATTTATTTCAAGTTCGGCCATGAGAGCAAGACCTGTAACATTACTAACCTACCAGATGTTGCCTCCTCTCCAGGTTTCAGTGGATCCAGCGAAGCCAACCTTTTTAGCCTCCAGCACAGAACTGGATATTGCTATTCTGGCTTTCAGAATATTGTTATTTTGGTAAATTAGAATATTATATCATATTAAGAAGTCATTAAACATTGTTATACCATCACCAATGTTATTGCACATATACACAGATCTATAAACACACTCTTACCCAAAAGATAATTAAGCAAATTGACTTTTAATTATAAGCAACATTCTTACAAGTAATGGTTGTAAAACTGCTAGAATCTTAATAGTAACAATTATTTTTGTAACAAATTGCGTAAGCCTAAATATGCCTAAAATTCTGCACTTCTGCGTTGTTACCAGTCAACTGACTTGCAGCTATGTTGATATAGCCTGTTTCTAGTAGTTTTCGTAGCCAGAAGGAAAAGACCTTTTGATCTGAAGCTGTTTGTATTCTCTTAATTATAATATTCTCTTTTAATTATGAGCTTTGGAACACAGTTGAGGGATTTATTCATCAAGCTCTTTTCCTTGGGATTTCTATGAAATAATTTTGTATCTTGCACTGCTCTGAATTATACATGAAACCAAATGTCGTGAACTCCAGTGTGACACACTTTGAGTTCTGACACTTGTTTTTGTAACGAGGTCACCTTGTCATGCTCCTTTCATATCTGACATCTTAAGACAAACGTTAGATGTTTAAGAGACTGCGCACATTAAATATGAAGCTTTATATCAGGTGTTTTGTTTATAATAGTAGAGGTTCTGACTGGAGTTTGAGTGGCATGTGTTCTGATTGACTCCGAACACTTTACAGTGGGATTTGAATTAATCTCTTTTCCTCTTAAAAGAGTTTCCTCTTTTAAGTGTTAGTTTCTTTTTATTCACACACATTTGCTGCACACAGACCACACACTCACACATTTTGAATTCATCTGAAGCGACATTTTTGCTGTTTCTTTGCCTACACACTCACTCACTCATTCTCTCTCTCTCTCTCT
>NW_015642610.1:384416-391493 GCF_001515625.1 Sinocyclocheilus rhinocerous
TGGAGCACTATGTTATTGTTTTATGTAAAGGTGCTTTGTCAATGGTAGCGCTGGCTAACTTGCTCAAGGACTCCTCTCTGTGCCAATCACAACAGGCTTGGCCAGCTGACCAATCAGAGCAGAGTAGGCTTATGGAAGGGAGGGGTTTGCTCCGAACTTGCTTGGAACGAATCGTTTAGAAATCATTGGCAAATGACTCTAATATTAAATGTATATTCTGAGAAAATTACAATGTTTTCTGACCTTAGATGCATTTAAACCTGTTGTAGGGGACTCCAACACAATATTAGGACACTTTAAAATACCATATGCCCTGCTCTTTAAGACTGGAAGGGTCAGGGACAAATTTTATAAAAAAATATATATTTTCAGTCCTTGCTTCAGTTGGTCAGGTTGAAGAATCACCCACCGACATAGTTTAGATATAATTTGCACTATATTTATTTCAAGTTCGGCCATGAGAGCAAGACCTGTAACATTACTAACCTACCAGATGTTGCCTCCTCTCCAGGTTTCAGTGGATCCAGCGAAGCCAACCTTTTTAGCCTCCAGCACAGAACTGGATATTGCTATTCTGGCTTTCAGAATATTGTTATTTTGGTAAATTAGAATATTATATCATATTAAGAAGTCATTAAACATTGTTATACCATCACCAATGTTATTGCACATATACACAGATCTATAAACACACTCTTACCCAAAAGATAATTACATTTACTTTTAATTATAAGCAACATTCTTACTAGTAATGGTAATGGAACGGCTAGAGTCTCACTAGTAACAATTATTTTTGTAACAAATTGCGTAAGCCTAAATATGCCTAAAATTCTGCACTTCTGCGTTGTTACCAGTCAACTGACTTGCAGCTATGTTGATATAGCCTGTTTCTAGTAGTTTTCGTAGCCAGAAGGAAAAGACCTTTTGATCTGAAGCTGTTTGTATTCTCTTAATTATAATATTCTCTTTTAATTATGAGCTTTGGAACACAGTTGAGGGATTTATTCATCAAGCTCTTTTCCTTGGGATTTCTATGAAATAATTTTGTATCTTGCACTGCTCTGAATTATACATGAAACCAAATGTCGTGAACTCCAGTGTGACACACTTTGAGTTCTGACACTTGTTTTTGTAACGAGGTCACCTTGTCATGCTCCTTTCATATCTGACATCTTAAGACAAACGTTAGATGTTTAAGAGACTGCGCACATTAAATATGAAGCTTTATATCAGGTGTTTTGTTTATAATAGTAGAGGTTCTGTCTGGAGTTTGAGTGCCATGTGTTCTGATTGACACACTTTACAGTGGAATTTGAATTAATCTCTTTCCCTCTTAAAAGAGTTTCCTCTTTTAAGTGTTAGTTTCTTTTTATTCACACACATTTTCTGCACACAGACCACACACTCACACATTTTGAATTCATCTGAAGCGACATTTTTGCTGTTTCTTTGCCTACACACTCACTCACTCATTCTCTCTCTCTCTCTCTTTCTTTCTCTTTCTCTCAGTGCTATTTTGCACACTAATTGATCCATTCTGCCTCTCTTATGACTTTCAAAATATTTGAGCTCGCCGGGTGTTTAAGAGAAACTCACAGGGCCGCCCAGTAATCTCCCACTTGACTTGCCGTCAATGTAAATTGAATCAAAGCACAAATCTGTTGTGAGTCTGGCCTCCACATCTGGAGTGTGTGATGCAAAAGTTTGGAGTAATATATGTATGCATGTGTGTATGGCTATGCATATAGGTAGGTGTTTGGAACAATGTAAATGTTTTTACTGTTACATTTGATCAATTTAATATATCCTTTCTTTCTTTTTTATTTATTGATTTATTTATTTAATTTTAAATCTCACTGACTCCAAACTTTTGCATAGTAGTGTATCATAATTTTCAAATAATTAAGCAGCACAACTGTTTTCAACATTGATAATCATAAGAAATTATTCTTGAGTACCAAATAAGCCTATTAGAACAAATTTTTACTGTATTTTTGATCAAATAAATACAGACTTGGTGAGCATAAGACAGCTTCCAAAAACTGTGTGTTTGTGTGTGTGTCTGTAATCATTTTAAATTGGTTGCCTTATTCTATATATGCTTTTTCTTCTTCTTTTGGGACACTATGTTTTACTCTTGACCTTTGGCCGATATATACTGTTATATATCTCAAAGCCTGAGTGGACATTCAGAGTGGCTTTAGTAATAACAGTGGAAGATTGCTTACATTAGAAGGAAGTCTCTTGCCCTGAGATCAAACTTTATAAGCACTCTGAAGTGTCCCAGTTTTCCCATAGACTCTGCTGTCCTCCCAGTCCCCCCTCATTAGAACAGATGCTTAGTATTAAACCTCTGTAAACTCTACAGTATTGCAATCTCATTCAATCTCACTATTGCACTTCTTTTTAAGATTCCCAGCATGTAATATTTCTCAGGAAGTCAAGGGGAGCAATTGTGTCTGTTTATGTGAGTGTGTTAATATTTTCACCTCCATGTACTTATAGTCTATTTATTATTCTCTGCATGAAGAGAGGTATAATGAAGATATGAGAAATTAATGACACTGAGCCCTCACTGGATTGTTCAATGTAGAACAAGGAAAGTCTTGTGTTTCTTGTGCCCTCTCTTCTTGTTAACAGAAGCATTGATAGCCCAATTTACAAAATATATATTAAGGCACATTAAAGGAACACGCCACTATTTTTGAAAATAGGCTCATTTTCCAACTCCCCTAGAGTTAAACAGTTGAGTTTTACCGTTTTCGAATCCATTCAGCCGATCTCCGGGTCTGGCGGTAGCACTTTTAGCTGTAGCTTAGCATAGATCATTGAATCTGATTAGACCATTAGCATCTCGCTCAAAAATGACCAAAGAGTTTCAATATTTTTCCTATTACCTAGCTGGGGACTATTTTCAGATGCTGCGTAATATCATTGCGCCTGCTGCACCGGTGTAATAATCAAGGAACTTTGCTGCCATTCCGGGTGCAGCAGGCGCAATGATATTACGAAGTGCCTGAAAATAGTCCCCAGCTAGGTAATATCGAAACTCTTTGGTCATTTTTGAGCGAGATGCTAATGGTCTAATCAGATTCAATGATCTATGCTAAGCTACAGCTAAAAGTGCTACCCCCAGACCCGGAGATCGGCTGAATGGATTCCAAAACGGTAAAACTCAACTGTTTAACTCTAGGGGAGTTGGAAAATGAGCCTATTTTCAAAAAGAGTGGTGTGTTCCTTTAAGTGATACCAATGCAATTTAGGACATGAAGACTGAAATATATGAAGTGTTCAAATATACAGTAAAAACATTGCTGCCATAAAACTCTTCTGTAAAATCTCAAAATACGTTTGGACTCAAATGGACGAACTGTATTTACTTCATTAACATGTATTGCTGGATGTTATTACCAAAAAAAAAAAAGTTTGCTCTTCCACTGAAATGACTTTCCATTTTCACTTAGGCTGTGTGGGCTGTTAATGTTAACCAAAAGCCAAATAGATATTATGATCCATTTTATTTAAATATGTATTAGTATTTATTATTCTCATTCTTATCATTTAAATATTTATTAGTATTTATTATTATTATAAAATTTTTATTTTATTATTATTATTATTTTTTTTTAGCAAACTTGTATTCGTTCTGGCTTCATTTTTCAAAGATCAAACATACCAAATCAAGTTAATATTCACAGTTAGCATTTTTAAACTCCCTCTTGAGATTCATATATTTCAACTGGTTAGGCAGGGGCTACGTGCTGACTGACCACATAAGCCAAGCGCTATATCTCTGATAGCACAAGTCCCTTTCTACTTCCATCCCGGAAGAGTGCAGTGGACAGATGAGGGAGGATCAACATCAAGTGTGATGAATGTCTTTAGACGGAAGAGTCATACAGGATGTCCTTGACTTTAATCAAAACTATTTGTTTTCTCTCTCTTGCTTTTTTTTTTTTTTTTTTTTTGTGTGTTGGGGTGTTGTTAGTTTAGGGACCAATTCTCACTATTAACTAGTTTCTTATTAACATGCCTATTATTAACATTTTGGCTGTTTATTAGTACTTACTTATAAAGCACATATTCTGCATGACCATATTCTACATCCCTAATCCTACCCAATGAGTGCAGTGGACAGACGAGGGAGGATCAACATCGAGAGTGATGAATGTCTTTAGACGGAAGAGTCATCCAGGATGTCCTTGACTTTAATCAAAACTATTTGTTTTTTCTTTTCTTTTTTTTTTGGTGAGCTGGGCTGTTGTGGCATCTCTTCGCTCATGTCCACTGATAGCTTGACTTTAACAACATCATTCATCAGGGAAAGTGTGCTGTGCTGTGTTTCAAGGCTGTGTGCTGCATTTTTTGTGTTCGTTAGAAATGTTGTTAGACAATTAGTAATGCTGATTAAAAAATACAATTATTAATTTAGTTGATTTCTTTTAATTACTTGGAATAAAACAGAAACAACTGAAAGCATTTCTGTTTTCTTGTTTATTTAAAATAGTTTTATATTGAAATTTTTAATTTAACACATTTAAACACCCAAAAATACCTATCCAAGCAAAATATTCTTCTATGGAGCACAAAAGGAGATGCACGAGGGATGATGGTTGCAACTGTCAAGCATCCAAAAGCACATGAAAGTATCATAAATATAGTCCATATGACTCATGTGCTACAGTCTGAATACCGTAAGTATAAATCCAATACCCCAAGATAAAATAGTATACTAAAATGTACTGAATGCACCTTTAATAACACAGAGGAATTTGTGTCAGACTTTTGTTGTAAAGCAGACCATTTCATTTTCTAATTTATCGCAGCCACTCGATTTGTTCTTAAATTAAAATATTTAGTATGTGAAAACGTGTTTACCTGGTTCACTTCTATGACCTTATGTGATTTGTTTCTGGCATTTCCATTCCAGTGCCTATATAAATAGCTCAGGTTCAATTAAAGCATCTGACCAACATCTGATGTAATGGAGGAAGCCAGGAAACACACGACCCGCAGTATATAACGGTCAGTAGTTTACGGTTTATCAAGTACATCAGCAAGTCAGTAGAAATGTGATGAATATGGAAAATATTACCATTGTAGTGTTGCCATGTATGTATTGTCACTGCATAATCTTGATGAACATATGGGATCTGATTTTAGTCAGACACAGAACAGAAAATAAATCAGTATATTATTCCACGAATATGATGCATCCTTCAATCATCTCAGAGGTACACAGTTTACTTCATTGAACTGCACAATGCACAGTGTCTAAACAGAGCAAGGATGATTGATATGTCCTCAGTCTGAGATAACTGTTTATCAGGACAAAACTATGGGAGGACTGTTATATACAAGCCAAAAACACTCCACGCTTTTTTTTTATATATAAATACAGCCCCAGAGTTCCATGGACAGGAAAGCACCACGAGTTGAGACATTCCCACGTTTGTCAAACTGAACCTCTGCAGGCTGCATTTCATGTCGTTATTTTTCTCCCCCGTGAGTTTCATTTGGCCGTCTTCGTGAAAGGATCAGTGCTCTTTTAGGAACTGACAAAGTTAATTTTAATGTTAGACAAAAATGACATCAATCCACAAGACTCAAGAATTTCAGTTCATCACCCTGTATTATGTAATGCCACCACCACAATTTTTTCTTTTCTTTTATTATTTTATTGTAATATTACATGCACTACTGTTCAAAGGTTTGGGGTTGGGAAGGTTTTTATTTATTTATTATTCTTGTTTTTATTTATTTATTTTATTTTATTTTTTTATTTTTTTGAAGGAAGTGTCTTATGCTCAAAGGTTGTGTTTATTGATCAAAAATACAGTTAAAAACAGTATTATTTAAAAATATTATTCCATTTTAAAATAATTATTTTCTATTTTAATATATTTTAATCTAATTTATTCATATGATTGAAGCTGAATATTTAATGAATAACAATCGCAAATGATACTATATATATATATATATATATATAAGTACACATTTTTATTATACTTTTATTATACGTTTTGGTTATTTTGATTGACAGGCTCATTTCATTCACTTTTGTGTTTCACAGAAGAAAGTCATAATGGGTTTGTAACAACATGAAGGTAAATGGTGGCATTATTTATTATAAATCATCTTTGAGTAAATTAATCCTTCAAAAAAGTAATTTTATTGTGGTCTACAAGCATTTTATTGTGAACATTATTCCTAAAAAGCACATTATAGGATAAAAATTATTTTGTGATAAAATGTGTTCTGGGACAATATTTCCAGCAGCACATGTATTTTCTAATCGGTTTACTTTCAACAGCAAATCTACATACTGTCAAAAAGTGTCAAGACCATATCAAGCAGAGAAAATCCAACCCGGAGGAGGGCAGGTGGAAAGAAGGAGGGCAAAAAATGTGTGCCAGTGTGCGTTCCCTTGAACAAACACTCGTGGTGAAGGGGTCGGCGTGCCAGGGCTTGACAAACAAATGACAGGAACTGACAGACTTTGAGGAAACACCTCAGTGGGACCTGATGCTAATCGGAACAAGACTGTGGATGTGGCAGCCCTGCTATCACCTATCTTCCAGCACTGGAGGCAACTCATATTGAGGGAACGCTTTACATCCTTGTCATTTTGAACAAACACCTCCAAACACCAGATAGGACACCATTGTCAGCTCTGTCTGATCTGATCTGTCCATCAGTCTGTGGTGTGTGTGTGTGTGAAGAGGGAATTAGGGGAAGGAAACTGGCAAGGTTGAATAATAAGAAAAGCACAGATGCTAGACGTGCCCACCTGTTCATAAACTAATTAATCACAAGACTTATGATGCTATTCTTATTGTAAGGAAGGATGATGCTACTTTTTTTTTTTAATCCAAAACCAACTATGAAGGTCATTTTTGCTGCGTCAATACCAATACTAATAGATTGATTAAACATTTGTAATAGCCAATTAGTATTATATTTGTAATTGAAAATTAAATATTTGAACAATTATAAGATTACTGATTTTGTTTATCATATATTCATTTATTTGTTTTTATTTTAGTTTATAGTTTAACACCAATAACAGAAAAA
>NW_015642610.1:392378-434060 GCF_001515625.1 Sinocyclocheilus rhinocerous
AATTTTGCAAAACTCATTTCTGTTTCAATGTTTTAAAATGTAATTTATTCCTGTGATGGCAAAGCAAATTTTTCAGCAGCTATTTGTCATGTCATGTGATCATTCATAATTCATTAAAATATAAAGAAATCTTCTTTATATTACATCTAAATCATGCTGATATGTAACTCTAGTAAAACCCTGAAATGCATTTTTGGTGTTTCTTGACGCAAGATGAAATGTGAAATATCGCCACTGCTTACATTACATTCATAGTTATTAATGATCTAAAGACTGATTAGCAATTAGCAATACACATCTGTAATTATATATCCACTTCAGTGTGAAAAGCTCTCATCATTTGCATGCAGCCCTTATTTTGGGGCATTGGTGGTTTAGGATTGGGCCCTGCTTGCAACGTGCAGCATAACGTGAAAGTGTGTGTGGGTGGCCCAAGTGCCTCTCCTAATTCAATCATCCCCTCCTCTCAGCTTGCTTTTTTATTCCAATTTGATTAGCAGAGCTAAAGCCATCACGATTTCGCCCAGACAAAATTAATGCTTGTATTAATCCCGCAATTTCCATTTAAAATGCGGAGCATTGACTTGATTAATAAGGGGGCCGATACTGAATAATTACGCTGCAAACATCGGCTATGGGCGAGAGCACAGCTGGGGTTGCTTACAGATGCCCTATGGGATCTCAGAGGGGTCAAACCAAAGCATTGGCCATGACTGAGGTGATGAATCAGTTAGCCAATCTTTTCGACAATTAACAAGCTGCGGCCCCTGTATTAATTTGCTGCCCCTGGAGTGGAGCCTGGTAAGATGTGTCAGGGTCAAGGGTTAGAGGTCGAGAGCACAGGTCAAACCCAATGATTTGCCCTGACAAAATCAAGAGAGGAAAATAAGCACATTACATCGAAATGCATTACCCAACCTGGAGCTTCCTGTATCAGATGGTTTGCAAATTAGCATTTGCGTATGAACGGGCGAGCTGAGGAACATGAAATGGAACATGCAGAGAACGTTTAATTAGTGGTGATCAATCTAGGTGCACTGTGTTTGAGCATTCAATAAAGTGCAATCGATGGGTGCGTGGACAAACAAAGCAGGTGTTCTTAGCAGAGGGATTCTAGGTTAACATTTATTCGGAAGAGATATTGCAATGCTCGACCTGCCAGATGTAATATTAAACCGCGCAATCCATCGCCATCCATTACAAGTGTCCCACTGATCATCCACCCATCGACGTTTTGCTTTACCAAGGTGCATTTCATTCCATCTTGCCTGCTTTATCGAATGCTTCCTGCCTTTGTTTTGTAGACGGGCTGCTCTTTTTGCACGCCACATGTGTCCTCCTTGTGCATTCGCTGCACTGAACTCTTCGGGAACCCCTTGTCGTACACTATAACCACTGCGGCCCGCTTGATTGTGATGATTACAATGTACACACTGGTGTAATGTCCCCATTCTTTCTCCACTTAATGCCCAAGGTTCAAGTAGAGTTCAAATCCCTTCACACTTTATGGCAATCACCTCACCAGGGTCAAAGTTCGAGCTCATGAGCCATTTTTCAGTAATGCCGCCGTGATCGTCAGCATTATTGACTTCGACCAGGCTTTTTCCTCACATCACAGCCCAAGCTTCAAAGATGCGGGCTTGCCTCAAGGTTAATTCTGGACAAAACAGTGCAGAGAGTTGTCAAAACGAACATCATTTGAAGGTAGCTAGGCTTGCCGCTTGGGAATAGGTCGACTTTTATGTCAGAACGAAAGCATTCCCACATGTTTGAAAATATGCTTAATGCTCCTGGGATCGTGTTTCGTGGCAGCCTCCTAAAACCTGCTGCATCGCTCATTGTTAAACGCTGTCTGTGGGGGAAATTAGCCCTGACACTGTTTTTATTATGAAAACAGTTTAGATGTGCCCAACCTCCCAACTTTCAGCTTTTATATAGGACTCCTCTGTAAAACTATCCCAGTGTCTCTGTGCCCCCCTTTCCCTTTCTCACGCTCTCTCACTCTCTTTCCCTGTGAGTGGCTCTTGCCAAATAGGGGCACATATGTTTCTCTGTAATTAAAGCTCTTGTTATACAGTGCTTCTCCCTTCAAGTAGAAATGATTAACTAATGGAGCGATTGAGGGGAAATTAATAGTTCCCTTTCATGGGAACTTCGAACTGCGTCCTCTAGGGGATCTCTTCCTGTCACTCCCCCTCCCTTGTTTTCTGTCTAACCCTCCCTCTGTTGAGACACCAGAGCACTTTTGTGCAGAGTAATCGATAAGCAGGTGGTGAAGGTGACAATATCCGTGTTGTACTGTACACAGGTGTGAAAGCATGAAATTAAATGCACAGTGTCCCCAAAAAGTATTTGGACACATAAGTAACACTTAAGCCAATGTAGGAATGTCACTGCATTTGACAAAGTGGTATTTGCAGGCAAATGCTGCACGCTATAGCTTTTCTCAGAACTAACTTATTAACTATTATTTTTAATCAACAGGTCCCAAGGTCACTCTGTAGTGGATCATTCAAAGAGTTTCTTCATATAGGTGCCCTGGCAGAGTAACCACAGGTGTAGTTACATGACATTATATGAACATGAGTAACTTATGTTTGATAATACAAAAGACACCATAGTGACCTTTTTTTATCTACATTTTGACAAGTGTATCATTATTTTTAATTCAAAACCTAACCAACTACTTTTTTGTGAAATGTTTAGCTTGAAAAGTGTGCCCGTGCTTTCTTCCTTTAAATTAAATGCCACTGATTTTCAAATTTTGTTGTATAATGAAATGAAATGCATACATTCTGGCTGCGACTAAAGTGTCTAAATATTTTTTGGGACCATTGTATCTGGATTCAAGAGATTCTGGGATCTTAAACTGAATCAGAAATCACAATTTCACATTTCTGTATAATCTTGAAATGAGATGGAGGCAAACATAGTGCTTGCCTAAGAGCTGAATTCCTTCTTTGGACTACCTAATAAAGATAATAGAATGTTTAGCGGTTGTTAATACACTACTATTCAAAAGTTTGGGGATTGCTTTTTTTTTTGTTATTCAACAAAGGTGCATTAAATTGACTAAAATTGACAGTAAAAAAACATATGTAATGTTATAAACAATTTCTATTTTAAATGCTGCTGATCTTTCTATTCATCAAATAAGGATTATGTGACACTGAAGAGTAATAGCTGCAAAAAAAATCTGTTTTGCCACCACAGGAATAAATTACATTTCAAAATACATACAGTAATTCACAATAGTACTGTTTTTACTGTATTTTTTTTATCCAAAAAACAAAAAATGCAGCCTTGGTGAGCATAAGTGACTTCTCTCAAAAACATTAAAACAAAACAAATCTTACTGAACCCCAAACTTTTGAACGTTAATGTACGTCCTTGTGTTTTGATTGACAGGATTAGCTCTGCATGCTCCTCCCAAATGTTCATTTAGAGCTCCGTTTATGACAAATTATGTGGGCAGTATTAGACAAATAGCTTTGCTTTCTGACAGATATTTGTTATGTTAGTCTGCCGACCTACAGTAGCACATCACTTCACGGCTCTTTTAGCGATTTTTAACGTTTCGTCTCCAATTCTGATTCCTTTTTTCCATAGATTTACCCAGATTAAACATCTTTGACTGAGCCAGCTGTTGAAGACCTGCCACATCACAGCAAGTTCACAAATAAAACAGGCAGAAAAAAAAGGCCAGCCAGAAGCAAACAAAGTAGCACAAACAACATATGCTTATACTCTCATGATTTAAGGAGCGGTTCCTCTCTAATACATCTTATCACAGCTGAGTGACACGCTCTGCAACGGTGGCATTTCTCCCATCTGCCAGTGTTGAGCCTATACACTCATTACGAGGCGGAGTGAGACAGCACTGTTGCACCCTGGGTGCGTTTGCATGTGTGTGTGTGTGTGTGTGTGTTTGAGACGAGCAAGATGGGTAGCTGGTATCGATCACTTGCATACACAAGTTCACTTCCACACCAAATTCTCTCATTGGGATGTGAAGCGGTCCTTCAGAGTTCCACTCATCTTACCAGACCCCCTCCTCTTTCCGACATGGCGCTCCACAGTTCTCAGTCTCTCTCTCTCTCTCTCTCTCTCTCTCTCTCTCTGTGGGGTTGGAAGGTGTAGGGATATCTGGAGGATCTGCAGAGGAGAATGGGGGTCAGTCTTGTACCGGCGGTCCCGAAAAGGCCTTAAGCCTGGCTCAAGGGGGCTTATGCTGATACCTTGACCTTTTTACCAGGGACTACATTTCACACTGAAATTACCATTACCATGTGGCTCTCCCCTGAGGTCTGCCGTCAAGTTTCCTCCTCTGGAGTTAAAAGTCATGATGGCATGATACCCGCATGCTAAATGACCGAGACACATGTTAACCATGGAGTAGACCCCATTCAATGCCGCATGGACTCGCTTAAGAGAGCTGATGTTGAATTGATTATTGGCCTAGCCAGGGATGGACTGGCCATAGGGAGCACTGGGAGTCCAGGATGGCCAGTCAACATATGGGTCAGATGCTGTTGAAACAATATGTATATACCAAGTAAATATTACACTCTTATAAAAGAAAAGTTCCAAAAGGGGGTTTTCGCAGCAATGCCATAAAATAAATATTTTGGGTTCCGCAAAGAACCTTTCAGTGAACAGTTTCTTGATTGATTGTGCAATGAAAATCTTCTATGAATGTTAAAGGTTCTTCATAGAGCTATACAGTAGATGCCAATTAGGAACCTTTATTTTTTAGAGTGTACAAATATTTAAAGAGGGAAAAAGATAATAATCATCAGGCCATCTTATTTGAGATGCTATGAAAATATATGCCATAGTTCAATTTACCTTGGACAAACCATACATCATTTGACCTTTTTTGTCAATAGAAATATTACAGTAATTTCTTAGTTTGTGTCAGGTGTTATACAAAATCTAAATTAAGTATCATACCTAATACGTGTAACTGTGGCTGTATTTTTTATTTTTTTTTAATCTACATGTTTGACACTTTTTTTCTGTAAAGATGCTTTATAAGAATATTTATAATGAAAAATGCTGAAAAAATATATTTGAAATGAATATGTTTCTCCAACTAGTTACTATCGTAACTCTTAACACTGTAAATAATGGATAAAATGTTCAATAATCAATTACAAATCATTAAAAGATAGTCATTTTATTTTTAAAAGTTTGAAAATCCCCCAACCTGATAATACATTGTTTTTTTCTTTTAAATATTTAACAGACACTTTTATCTAAAGTGACTTACAGTGCATTTGAAGGTTTTTTCCCCCTAAAAACGGAACCTTGGTGTTGCTGATGTCATTCTATACAGTTGAGCTACAGCAATAATATGCTGTTCTGTGGCATGTGATTGTTTGGCATTGATTATTTATTTATTTATATTTGTTTATTTATGACTAATTGCACTCTTCTGATGCTGGTCAGGGCTGTTGGTGTTGATGCTATCTTAAATAGGATTTAAATGGGCACTTGTCTTATAAAATGGTCAGTGTGAATGTATCTTCCAAGAAAATCTGTAAATATATTGCCATTATCTTCAAAATGGTAAGTCTGTTAGCTAAGGCCGATGTTGAGATTCAGGTAATAATGTCTTTACCTTCCTCTGGTGCTGTACAGTCAGTTGGAACACCTCCACTGTGTTGGATATTCGTGAGGAAACGAGAGGCTTTGGGGTGGCCACGTCAAACACACACACACCATTTACCGCTGGTTTATTTGTCTTTAATTCTCTCCCAGGTGGGGGTAATCAGAAAGCAATGACAGCTGTCATTCTGAGATGACCTCCAATGAGCACTGAGTGGTTGTGGCATGATAATTGTGATGGGTGAGTGTGAGTGAGATAAACTATTACACCCCTGAGGGCATGAAGCCAGTGTGCTTTGGTGCCACTTGCCAGCAATTCAAAGTGACAGAGTGCCAAACAAACAAGCATATGAACCCAGGTGGATGTGACATGCAGCCATTAACACTTACTGTATGCCGACTGAACAGAGTGCACTGTATAATACTGTATATGAGATGTGTGTTGTATTGTCACATTAGAGCAGTCAACGCTCACAGGAGAACAGATATTAAACAATTTAATCAATGTTCATTTTATCACCTTCCTGACAAATTTTCACATAATTATACATTTTGTTCACAACAGCTCAAAGAAAGTGATGTGACAAAAACTGTCATCGTATCTTATTTGTACAAACATGGAATCACACAATTATGGCACAAATCAATGTTTATTAATTCAACAGATTAAACAATCACTGCTCCTTCTAGCACACACACAGAAGCAAGGACACATGCCCCCTCAGATTTTTTAAAAACCCATCTTGTTGATGTATCATAAGAACTTTTTTCCCTCCATATAATGCAACTGACGGTCATGCTGCTATGTATTTATATACATATACATATACATTATATATAACATATTTTTTGTGAAAGAAATTAGTACTAAATAATACAGTAAATTGAACAAAAGTGTCTGTAAATACTTTCTATTCATCAAAGACCTCTGGGGTCTTTGCAGCACAACTGTTTTCAACATTGATAATAAATGTTTCTTGAGCACAAAGTCAGCATATTAAAAATATTTCTGAAGGATCATGTGACACTGAAGACTGGAGTAATTGCTGCTGAAATTTCAGCTTTGCCATCACAGGAATAAATTACACTTTGAAAATTATTATTTTAAGTTGTAATAATTGTTCAGAGTATTGCTGCTTTTACAGTATTTTTGATCAAATAAATGCAGCCATAGTGAAGACTTCAAAAACACAAAAAAAGTTACTAACCCCAAATTCTAAATGGTAGTGGAAATTATTATTATTTTTAATGTATTTATATAGAGAATTTGTACTTTTGTAAAGTTTATTTTGATTTGGATCATATATTTATAGTTTATCTGTGTGAAATCACAAAAACGTTATCAGAATTTCATCGCATTTTTTCTTTTTTTTTATTATAAGTTAATAAAATTATACATTTATTTGTATATTTATTTAATTATATCATTTATTAATTTACAATTCCAAATAAATATATATTACACTTTTTTTGTCATGCCTTCTCTCATTTAGGGAAAGTACTGAGTAAAGTCTGCTAGTGGTGCCTTTTCAAAAAGCAGAAGCATAACGCCCCTGCATGCACATTTCTGTTTCATTGTCTCGTTACTAATCTGCAGGAGTGAGTTTAGTCGATGCTTTGTGTGGATGGATGAGAGACAGACAAAGGCAGTGAGGTGAAGGCTTGAAACTTTGTCTCAGGAGGAGAGAGAGCGTATCCCCACAAATCAGCCCAGACCGGGTCTGATGACTGGGGTCATCTCTCAGTTCAGCGCTTCCACTGGGATAGGTTGTTGGTGGGCTAGGGATGTGTTAAACCACAGGAAAAGGTGATGTGATTAAAAACGAGAGGGCAAAAAACACTTGATCAGTTTGTATTCCACTGATGTTGTAGTTGGAAAGCAGACCCAGGAGATGTGTATGTGTAATTGGGATGGTGTACGGTGCATACAAACACACACCCGTACCCACACACATCTTGCCCTGCTGCTACAAGCGATGAGCCCAGAGTGAGGGGAGCGTGAAAATGGGACGATAAGCCCAGCCTGTTATTGACCTCCTTCTGTGTGCGTGTGCGCACTTGCCTACGTTACAGAATCCATACCGAGCCGCTCACCCTCCTAAAACGATTATATGTCAACAGCCCCACCCCCCCAATTTGGTGCCTGTGAACTCATCACTCCCATCTGGAGAATTATGCAAGTAAAACGCGGCTCTCACCTGACAGCGTGGCTCAGCCCACCGCCGCAAACGGCTGCTGGTCATGTGATAAGTCGACCCTGACCAGTTCAAAGCTGATTCAGCGACAGGCTGATTGCTGGCAGCTAATCTTTTTAGCAACATTTATGAGCAGGGGGCACGGCTCCAGTGCGTGGAAAAAGAAAAGTTTTCCCTGTTTTGCCTTCTTCTTTCTCACTTCCTGATCTCCTGTCTTACTGCTGACCTTCCGCCGATGAACTCGGAGTGAACCCGGCTATGTTATTTATATATTTCATGTCTTCTTCCTTGCTTTTTTTTGAGAAATGTATTATTCAGCGGAGCTTCTCATTGTTCTGCAGGCCTTGCCGCAATAGGTGATATGCACAAGGTTACCTTTTGAACCGGTCTATCATTATAAGCCTGACTTCTTTCAAAGCATTTCCAGGAGTGGATGGGGATTTTAAATCTTTATTAGCGTAACAGCACTAAAAGTGATTAAGCCAGAGTTTTTCGAAGTTCATCATCCATCTGAGATATATAAGTCGTTAGTGGCTCTGTCTATAAAAGCTGATCTGCAATCAGATCTCTGGATTAATGACTACAAGTCTCTACAAGTCGCAAGTAAGCAAAATCGTATCCCAAATCCCAAAACTGATTTGGAATCATTGGAAAGCTGGCAATCAATATACTGTCAGTAACCGACTGTAAGGGGAGAATGGCAGTGTAGCTTACAGCTGTACAGAAATCCCACAATTCTCACTCGCTCGTTCCTCCGGAGTTCTGCATACTCTATAATGAGCTCTCTAACGGCACGGATAGAGGAAAGGAAAGAGGGGAAAAAGAAACAAGGGATGCTCTCTTCTCTGTCATTCCGACTGCATTAGGATGGGCTCCCCGGCCGGCTTCCCGTCTTATATCTATATCTAGCATGCAGATCCCCTCTATAAGAGATCACCCGAGGGTTTTCTTCTCTCCTACTTGTGCTTTTTAGTATTGTAGCCTCACGGATTCACTAATTCAGTCATTCAACATGATATCTAAATATGTTTTATCTCTCTTTAAAAAGCGTTCAGTAGTCTCATGGATATGTAAGATATCACTGCGTATTTCACATTGCAAAGGAGTAATGTTTGCTCTCCGAGCAGCAAATTAAATAGACATGAAGCTGGATGTGGCACAGCAGGTCTCATAGAAAAACAGCCCATCGATTCTTATGTCTTTAAATCAGTATCTCACATCCCACCATTGTGATGAAAATTGTGTCGCTAAGATTCTCTCAAAACACACTGTGAAACTCCATCTTGCAGCAGTGTGTCGATATGCTTTTGTGCAGGGGAGTTATTGTGCAACGGGGCTGGTTTTCGCCCAGAGCGCAAACCACAAGTGCACAGAGACTACAAAGTTACTTTCTCATCTTTTATTTATTTATTTATCTCTTAAGTGGGGTGTTTTTTTTTAAATAAATAAAAAAGGAGCAGAAACATGAGAGTATTGTTCATTTAACGTGCCAACTTCTGCATCTCCTTTGCATTTTTAGGACCAGAAGCGGTGCAGATTTCTTCAGGCAATTTGTTTCAGGTAACGGGAGCTTTCAGGTGAAGCAAAAGGTATCCTGGGAACTGTTAGAAAAGAGAGAGAAAGAGAGAATGAAAAAGGGACAGGCAGAGATTTTACATTCTTAATAGATTCTGCTTTGCGAACAAGGTGTATGGGGTGCGCTTCTGCACTTGAAATCGAAGGCAAGTCTTTTAACAGCATTTAACACATCATACTCATCTGCTCTCTCTTTTGGTAATGCTTGCCATTTGGTTTTAATCCACCAGACAACATTGATTCAAGGCTGCTTTTGAACGAATATTCAGATGGTATCAGACAATGCAAGCGCTCTGATGTTGTGCATCATTAAAGCATTATTGATGTTACTGTACACACGGTCATTAAAGGGATAGTTTATCCAAAATTAAAATGCTGTCATCATTTGCTCACTCTCGTGTTGTTTTAAATATGGCTGACATTTTCTCTTTATTCTGCAGAACACAAAAAGGAAAATTTGGATAATGTGCTCATCTCTGTTTTCAGTGCAATTACAATGAATGGGGACTGGAGCGTTCAAGCTGTGGAAACTACACAAAAGCATCATTAAAATTGTCCATATGACTCGTGTGCTAAATTGCAAGTCTTCTGAAGCCATGCGATAGATTATATAGTCAAAGAGTTGATGTTAGGAACTAGATCAGTCTGATTTGTGAATGAACTGGATCGATTGATTTGTTAAAAAATGGCTTAAAGGAAACATTCGCTCATGAATCGGACATCCTTGCTTCACTCAGTGAACCCTTATGAACATGCCTTGGATGGATGTCAAGGTTTTTAGTGAATAATGATGCAATTTTCAGTCTGTTTTTCATACAAATCTATCGAATTTGGCACGCAATTCATGTAAACTACTAAGATACTTTTATGGTGCTTTTGGTTTGGTTATATAGAAAGAACAATCATGATATTCTTCCAAATATCTTCTTTCGTCTTCCACAGAAGAATGTCAAAGATTCGAAACAACTTGTGGATTAGTAAATGATTTCATTTTTGCATGAACTCTAATGTGTCCCTAAATCTGCATACCTCTTTTTCCTCAAGCTTCACAGTGTCTCGCATTTTACATAAATGCAACACGGTCATAGCTCCATTTCTCTGCTTTGCCTCAATTGGAACAAACTTTCCTCATTCAGTTCTCTGATAGCATTTTCCCCCAACAGCAAAAAGGAGCAGCTTAGGTCTAAGCGGAGTCTTTTATGTAGGCCACAGAATCCTCGGAGGCTGAGAGTTTAAGGAGTGGGAACATTTAGCCCTGTGCATTGAAATGTCATGCTAATGGAGTGGAGAATACTCTTATGGTGCCAGGCTATATGGAAAGCTCGGCTTGACCTGTGAGGCACACAGGAGTAATTAGGACATTTGAAGCCTAAGGAAGGGGGCATCTCAGCGGCTTTTGACTATATGCGCAGATCCCGCAGCGTGTAGATAGGTCACCGTAACCTTAAAGAACTGAATGTTAACCAATACATGGACGCCGGGATTTTTTTATGTTTTTATTTTTTGGTTGACAGCTGTTTGCTAATGTTGTGAAGTGAAGGAGTCAAAGAGTCATTCCCAGTGTGCTTAAAGAAAAGTCTGGCATTTCGCAGGGCACAAGCAACTTTTGCAAGACAATGTCAGAAATCGTGTGCCCCTAAACCACGTGTGCTTGTTCTCATTTCAACTTTGACAGCGACACTAGCCTCAAGAACAGCTAAATGAGTTCTCGCTACATGGGATTTCTCATTTGGAGATACAGCAATATGTGCTATACAATATATATTTCAGTATATGAAAATAGTTTTTAGAGGTCACCCAGCACCTCTAGCAAGCTGACAGACACACAGTATATGTGTCTCCTTTATAAAATGACTGAGAACTTTGTATGACCCCCATTTTGCATATTTGTCATTGGCAATTTGCAGCTGTAGCAGTGTCCTGGGCAATGCAGGAAAGAGAGAAGAAAAGCCAATCTACAAAGATGTCAAGGGCATGCTTTGAAATGAGACAGGCACATTCCGTACCCTCCTTTTTTCCACCTTATGCTTCAGCAATATCCAGTGCTGTATTACTGAAATCGACTACACGATGTCACCAAGCTGGAGCTTCTGTGGGAAAATAGTTATCGTGTGAGTTCGGTCTTTGTGGCTTCACGATTTATGTTCTTGTTTTAGAGAGGTCAAACTAGGCCGAAGTGTCACAAAAGTGAAGGTGTCGTTACTGACATCTTGCATGGACTAAAATAAGTCTTATTACAATAGATAAGGTTCTCGGACCAATCCTCTGACCCTCAGGCAAGCAAGCTGCCTTTTCAACACAACTTAGCGGCAATCCACTTCACAAACCACACCATCCGACCTGGCAGGTGAATATATCAGAAATGCGCCCGAACCTCGGGCATTGAGACATATACTAGTGACAGCTCTCAATAAAACTCTTGGCGGATTGCTGTGTTTCTATAATCTCCATAGGCAGATGATGGCACGAAGCCGGCAGAAATGAAAATCCCTTCATCAGCAGAACGTGCCGGCTGATATTTAGGCGACAGCCCTGCCCATGCTGAACGTTTCTGAGTACGCACCCAGCCGGTAATTATTACCGCGGCCTTCTCGACTTTGATCTCCGCGGATGATCATATGCAAAACCATCTGAGAGTGAGACCGGTCGTTCGAGTGCTGGCGAAAGAAACGATTTTGATTCTCTTTCAGGCCTCTCTCTCTTTCTCCCATTCATCCTGTCTTTCAGAATAAGTTAATTTCTCTGTATTCCACTTTCGATGAGATGAGGGAGAAAAAAACAGCGAAACTTTTGACGATGTGCACAAGCCTCTCAGACATACAAAAAAGGAGAGGAAGAGAAAGAACACGAGCTCGTTGCTAAAGAGCCATTTCATCAAATCCCACCTGCAAGTGTAAAATGTCTTCATTAGGGTCGGCACTACTAAAGAAAATACCAGCCCTTGCACAATGCCGAAGGTCTGCTCGTGACCTTTCTTTGGTTTTAATCATTGCAACTCTTGACAGCTTAATAAGTTGAAGGTGCTGGATTGCAGCCTAACTTAATAAGGCCTCACAGCCCGAGCCTTGGCCACCTATGATTGCTCCCATAAGTCTTTGCACATCTGGTGCCATGTCCTTGGGAGAGAAATATTTTCCATAACTTTGCCTCTGCTCTGAAGCCCTACTGCCGGCCATGCCTTTATTAACGGAGGAATGATACAGTGCATTGTGTGACACTGTGGCAGGACCCGTACGCTTGATGTCAGACATTCTTTGCGACCCGCCGATGCCGGATAAAGACTTCAGCGTCGCCTCCGACTTGAATATTCAACCTATTAGATATTCTGGTAATTTATAGGTGAACTTTGTAAATCATATTGTCATGTTTAATCTATCCCAGCGAGCTGTATTGTTACACAGGATATATGCTCTCCTTATTCTGGAGCTTATTACTTTATAGATGAATTACTCTCCTTTTATGATACACATAAGCTAGATAATGCTATAAGCAGTAAAGGCAAGGTTTTATGGAGGCTTTTCTTTTTTTCACTTGCAGCCATAGATCCGCTCTGTCTGAAACGAGGATGTGTTTTCAAACGGCATTTCCCTACTACCAGACTCTAGTCATTCATAATAGACCTTTACAAGTGGCATCATCTTTTTTTTCCTTCTTCTTCTTTTTTGCATTGATGAAATCTGTATCCTTGCATCAAAGGCAGATGCTTATTTTCACTGTGAAGAAAAATGTCATTTTACACATTGTAGTATTTTTAGAGCTGGTAAAGTGTTTGATTATGTGGTGAGGATTTTTTTTTTCTCAATAAATTATGTAGTGCCATAGCATATAGCAATTATACCAAGTTGTCAGTTTTAACATATCTATGTTACACTTACTGTAAGCAAATAAAAATCACTTAATTCTCATCTACCTGGAGTGTTCAGTAATAATAAGAAAAAGTATATAAATCCATATTTTACTTAATGTAGTTTTGTATAAATGTAATGTAGTACAAACATGTAATGCACGACAAAACAAATATAAGACAGGTCCAGATGGACTGGGTGATGGTGAGATCAGATCTCTGTGTGGAGCACTGGCTGTTGTTAGACTCCTTGTGCATACGAAAATCTCACTGGATTATTACAATTAATGGAAAATAAATGTTTGGAAATGCAAACTATTAATTCCTACTGACACACTATGGCAAAAGATCAAAATAACTGGCTTTAAACCATTTTTTGTTGGTGAAAATTTGCACAGTACTGTATATACACATTTTTTGCGCCCGAACCTCGGGCATTGAGACGTGTACTAGTGACAGCTCTCAATAAAACTCTTGGCGGATTGCTGTGTTTCTTTAATCTCCGTAGGCAGATGATGGCACAAAGCTGGCAGACATTAAAATCCCTTCATCAGCAGAACGTGCCGGCTGATATTTAGGCGAACGTTTCTGCATTCGCACCCAGCCGGTAATTATTACCGCGGCCTTCTCGACTTTGATCTCCGCGGATGATCATATGCAAAACCATCTGAGAGTGAGACCGGTCGTTCGAGTGCTGGCGAAAGAAACGATTTTGATTCTCTTTCAGGCCTCTCTCTCTCTCTTTCTCCCATTCATCCTGTCTTTCAGAATAAGTTAATTTCTCTGTATTCCACTTTCGATGAGATGAGGGAGAAAAAAACAGCGAAACTTTTGACGATGTGCACAAGCCTCTCAGACATACAAAAAAGGAGAGGAAGAGAAAGAACACGAGCTCGTTGCTAAAGAGCCATTTCATCAAATCCCACCTGCAAGTGTAAAATGTCTTCATTAGGGTCGGCACTACTAAAGAAAATACCAGCCCTTGCACAATGCCGAAGGTCTGCTCGTGACCTTTCTTTGGTTTTAATCATTGCAACTCTTGACAGCTTAATAAGTTGAAGGTGCTGGATTGCAGCCTAACTTAATAAGGCCTCACAGCCCGAGCCTTGGCCACCTATGATTGCTCCCATAAGTCTTTGCACATCTGGTGCCATGTCCTTGGGAGAGAAATATTTTCCATAACTTTACCTCTGCTCTGAAGCCCTACTGCCGGCCATGCCTTTATTAACGGAGGAATGATACAGTGCATTGTGTGACACCGTGGCAGGACCCGTACGCTTGATGTCAGACATTCTTTGCGACCCGCCGATGCCGGATAAAGACTTCAGCGTCGCCTCCGACTTGAATATTCAACCTATTAGATATTCTGGTAATTTATAGGTGAACTTTGTAAATCATATTGTCATGTTTAATCTATCCCAGCGAGCTGTATTGTTACACAGGATATATGCTCTCCTTATTCTGGAGCTTATTACTTTATAGATGAATTACTCTCCTTTTATGATACACATAAGCTAGATAATGCTATAAGCAGTAAAGACAAGGTTTTATGGAGGCTTTTCTTTTTTTCACTTGCAGCCATAGATCCGCTCTGTCTGAAACGAGGATGTGTTTTCAAACGGCATTTCCCTACTACCAGACTCTAGTCATTCATAATAGACCTTTACAAGTGGCATCATCTTTTTTTTCCTTCTTCTTCTTTTTTGCATTGATGAAATCTGTATCCTTGCATCAAAGGCAGATGCTTATTTTCACTGTGAAGAAAAATGTCATTTTACACATTGTAGTATTTTTAGAGCTGGTAAAGTGTTTGATTATGTGGTGAGGATTTTTTTTTTCTCAATAAATTATGTAGTGCCATAGCATATAGCAATTATACCAAGTTGTCAGTTTTAACATATCTATGTTACACTTACTGTAAGCAAATAAAAATCACTTAATTCTCATCTACCTGGAGTGTTCAGTAATAATAAGAAAAAGTATATAAATCCATATTTTACTTAATGTAGTTTTGTATAAATGTAATGTAGTACAAACATGTAATGCACGACAAAACAAATATAAGACAGGTCCAGATGGACTGGGTGATGGTGAGATCAGATCTCTGTGTGGAGCACTGGCTGTTGTTAGACTCCTTGTGCATACGAAAATCTCACTGGATTATTACAATTAATGGAAAATAAATGTTTGGAAATGCAAACTATTAATTCCTACTGACACACTATGGCAAAAGATCAAAATAACTGGCTTTAAACCATTTTTTGTTGGTGAAAATTTGCACAGTACTGTATATACACATTTTTTATTTATTTGATTTGGCCCCGACAAAATATAAGAAAAAGTATAAAAGAAAATCACAGTCATGCTGATTTACTGAATATTAGCATAGCTGTGATTTACCTATTGCCATTACCTATTACCTATTGTGTGCATGTGATGTTGACTGATAACTTTTCCCTGTGCTTTATTTTGATAAGACTGAATGAAAGATGAATACAGACTGACGGTAAACCTCTCTGGAATTGATACTTCCCACCTTGTTTTGCCAGTGCTCTGCTTGAGACATAATTTGTTTGACACTGGGACAGAAAAAAATGGAAGTATCTGGCACAATGTTTTTGGGTCCCCCCCCTTCTCCTCTCTATACTGTAGATTTCTGCATAGCTGTAGGCTGACATCTGACCCTGTGTTTAGAGTTGAAGGCACAGGAGGGATTTCAGCAACTGCAACCTCGATTTTCTGTCATCCTGGCCGGAGAGTCTTGCATCTTTGCAGACAAGAAGAAAAACAGGGGAGGGACATGTAGAGTGAGAGAAGGAGGGGGAAAAAAAATTAGGCCTGGAAGGGGGATCATCATTTCCCCCCTCATTTCCTCTGTGTGGAGGAGCTTTCACCTGAGAGAGACAGACTGAGAGAGAATACAGTGTATGATAAAATGTTTTGCCATATGAGCAGAGAAAACATCATTTTGTTACCTTTCATTATAGGGCAGGGGTTGTCAACCCTTTCTGAACCAGGGCCCCCCCACTGAGACTCTTAGACATCCCAGGGACCCTCTAATAAATTAATAAACAAATGCCATTCTTTATTTAATAAATATATAATAATAAATCTTATTTATCGTTGTTTTTTTTTTTGTTTTTGTTTTTTTTTTAATGAATGATTCTTCATCAAAGAATTCTGAAAAAAAGTATCACGGTTTCCACAAAAATATTAAGCAGCAGAACTGTTTTTAACATTGATAATAAGAAATCAGCATATTTGATTGATTTGTGAAGGATCATGTGACATTGGAGACTGGAGTAATGACTGCTGAAAATTCAGCTTTACCATTACAGCAAAAAAATTACATTTAAAATATATTACAATACAAATATTATATTTTAAATATATTAAAATATATTATTAGGTTTTAATAATATTAATACTATTTCACATTATCACTATTTTCTGATCAAATAAATGCAGCCTTGGTGAGTAAAAGATACTTTTTTTTCAAAATCATTAAAACTATCAGGTATTTCACACATAAAGGGTTTAAATAAAAAATAAAACCTTTTTTATTAGTGCAATGATTGATTGACAGCTGGGTCAATTGACAAGTATTTACTGTTGTCTGAGACATAGCAAGCATTTACACTACAAAAGTACACTACTGCATTTTTTTTTTTGACTCCCTCTAAATGTGATCTCTGCTCACCTGAAATGTTAGTACCAGGTGCAAACGGGGTCTTAGAATGTTATTTCTCTTTTAAGAAAATATCCAAGTATAGGAAGTGAAAGTGAAATTTTATAATTAAATTATAAAAGAGAATGAGAACAAAGAATCTGTGCTCGCCGATGTAACCCAGACATCTTCAAAGGCTGGACCTAGAGGCTCTCTGTCTATCTGTCTGATTCTCGTTCCTCCTTCCCATCATAACCACCCTATTGGTCGGTCTGTCTGATGTTCATTAGCTTGACCCATTATAGCTGTCTCTGTATGAGAGGTGTCTCTGTGTGTTTTACCCTCCACCAGAGTAATGAACCCTCATCTTTTTTTCTTTTCTTTTTTTGCACTACCTTTCCATTTGATCTCTATTAACATCCCTGAGCACCTCATTCAAGCTTTTTTTCTCCACTATACAGCTGGAGATGTTTTAATGAGAGCTTCCATTTGCTCTCCACTCTTCTCTCTGCACTATTATAACTTGTTCCTTTTCCAGTTACAAACAGGAGGTTATGAGGGACTCATGGGGGTTTTCTTTTTGTCAAAGTTCTTTTTACATCAGGTTTTTTTTTTTTTTTTTGGTCACAGACACTGGTAAGATATGTAAATGAAATGCATTTTTCTTGTTAGTCAGCGTCTTCCCTGAAAATCCTGGTTATACACATGCTGTATAAACTGTTTATTTGTGTTACATCAAGACATTGCAAATTTTTTACATGATTTTTAATTAATGACACATTTCTGCATACCAGTGTGATGTCTGCTCCCAATTTTTTATTTTTATTTATTTTTTATTTTTTTGCTTTTTCTCTGTTGAGGAACAAATTGAAATTGAAACTGTGAGGCTAGGTGCTGGTCCCTGCCTCTAGGGCTTTTTACATCACTGCTGACAGAGGCCTCTGTGAATCATGGGAAATGTTTCATCAGTCACAAGGCATTATGGGGTGAACTGAAAGCCACATTAAACTTTTCAGTTACTCCTTCAATGCCTCACTTTTATTGTTCTGCCCTCGTTCACTGACATCCACCACAATACCTCTCTGTGCAAACATGTCTTTCCATTTGAGCAGATCTTGCCTGGTTCTGACTATGAAAACAAATCACCATATATTTTGTGCCTCTGAATATTAATCTGATTAAAGAAATATATAAACTGCTAAGGAATTTCACAGACTGTAAATCTGCACTGTAAAACTTTACTGTAAATTTACAGGTAATTTCTAACAGTATTGTACTGTATTTTCATAAAACAGTATCATACTGTATATTTAACAGAATGGCTGTAAATGTACAGCATTTTTCTGTTTTCAGCACGCAAAATTCGTAATACAGTATCAGGCTGTAAAGGCATTGCATTGTGGGATTGATTTCCTTCGCGCTCAATTTCTTTAAAATGTGAGCAGAGCCACATTTAATTTGTTAGTGGGATATTCATAACACAATAGGCACAACGTTACACATGCAGACGCCAGTCGTTTGTGAATTTTAAAGTTTTAAACTTTGAGCAGTGAGTTCACCTTTTAATCTATAGCTGCCTGTGACGCTTAATTATAACTAACGTACAACTTTGTGAGACTATACCGACGTGGCAAAAAAAATTAGAGGATGATGCAGCAAGAAGATCGAAGAGAAATTAAGTTCGTAGCAGATGGATAATTGTTTGACTGAGCATTGACACGGTAAGACATTGTTTTATTCGATTGCATTTCTGAACTGTTTGCACGAGTGGGCTGATTTTGGGAATGATGGCACAATACAGCTCAGATTTCCCCACAAAATCTGACAACAGCTGGAAGTGTAGAAAGCATCTCTGTCTGATATTTTGATATACTATACTTTTATGCTGTTTTCATTTTTGAGACTGCTTAATGTGGGTTGCAGCCCTAACATCCAGATTTCCATTTTAAACGGAAAGTCTTTTTTTTTTTTTTTACAGAATGTTGATTTTCCCCAGTTAACAACTGTTTACACCAAATATTACAATTCAATTGCACTATTACTTAGTTATTTTGGAAAACAAAGAAATATTCATTGTGTAAAATAACAAGATTTCTTCAATTATTTATCACCACAACACACAAAAGTTCATCACATTTTTATTCATGTTATGCAGCCTTGGTTGAGTACCTGAAAGTACACACAAGTATGTGATTTTTTTTTAAATAGCAGAATATAGTTTACAAAGACAAAATGCAAAAGTTTTGTTTGGTTCCATGTTTTCTCAGTGGAGTGCGATGACTGTAGTATAAAATTGCGATTTCGGTGTGATAACTATATCCAAACAAATCCTTGAAACACATCTGGTTGAGAGAGAGAGATAGAAATAGGCATAAACATAATAGTAATTTTTGTTGTTTGTTTTCTGCCTTGTAGACGCTTTCTCGACATCAACCCGGAACGTGGATCAAAAACCAAGAAAGGGAAGGTGACTTCAAAGAAGACTGGCCAAGTTGTGCAAAAAAAGAACACTACTGTGAACCCACAGGTTTCCTCTCTTCTGAGAAAACTTGCAGACTTCGAATGGAATTTCGTTTAGACACTTCCACTATCCACTGTAATTGGACTAAAAGGAAATAAGGTTCCTGCATTGTTAATGATGTGCTGTTAACTGTTAATTGCAATACAAAAGTACAGATTTCCGCCAACATGTTTATGTAATGCATTTTTTTCCCTCCTGACTTTCTTTTTTTTTTGCATAATTTTAAAAGTTTAAAACCTTTCCATTCGTTGAAAGTTAATTAGAGCACTGTTCTGTTAACTGTTAAGTGCATTTATTTCATACAGCTGACATTTCAGCCAACATGTTTATAGAAGGCAATTTTCTGGCCTTTGCTCTTAAGAAATAAACGTTTTAAATTCTAACAATTTTGTTTTCTATTTCCATTTGAGGCTACTGTTATGGAAAGAGTAATATTTTCCATGTTTTAAGGAAAACAATATTCATACAAATACAATTTATTGCAATATATAACCCGGACTGTGTCCCAAGAGAGGGGATTTAGTGGGAGCTCAAATCAACTATCCCGCCGCTGCCAGCTGCAGCTCGGAGAAAAGGTCTGTCCGTCCACTCTGGAGATCGAGAACTTCTCGGGTCTCCGCTGTCAACATTGAATCCCATTGTACAGGTTTGTCGGATCCTGCTGTTTTGACTGGCATCACTCAGGAAAGGACCAAAAACACTGTTCTGACATATACGTTGACTGGGATGTAAAACATAAGAAATACAGCATGATTAGACTCTCATATGTGCGATTTACTGTAAATGAGAGTCGAATCATGAGCTGATTGTCAGGCGCTAAATGTTTGCTTTTCCAGTGCGTCGTGAGCAGGAAGAACTGCATGTGCTCAAAGCAGCAAAAATGTACTCGTGATGATGGTCAGTTGGTTGTGAACGATAATTACAGTGTCCTCTGAGAGGTCCAGCTGGAGAACAGTATTTCAGCAAACACATGAAACTATTTATGAAAACAAAATATTCCAGGCTGGTTTCCGTTCTAGTTTGGTGCTGAAGGATCAGAACAGTCATGTTATTTACCAATAAAACTTCTGATCAACTATTAAAAAATACATCAAGAAAGCAATTCATACATTCAATAATTTGAATACATATTTTCTATCATAAATATGTGTTAAATTACTAAATTAAAATTCTTTAAAATATGTTTGTGGGACAGAAAGTCAAAAATATCAATGGCCCTGATGACAATGAAGAAAAATAACAAAAAATTTTAGAAATATTATATATATATATATATATATATATATATATATATAATATTTAAGGAAAAGAAGGGACAAGTAATTTTTTGTCTTTAATCATATTGCTATTGCCACCATTTCTTATCTGTTTGTCTCGTATTGTGCATAAAGACACCCCTTACCCATAGTAAAGCACTGTGACACACAGCCTATTGCTTTACTACTTTATACAGTTTGACAGAACAGTTTGTATGTCAGTCATTTTAATATGGCAGCATGATAATGGCAGCTTCTACTGCAAAACTATTATTTAACAGTGCTCATGTTAATAGGGTGCGATTGATATGAGTAATAATCACAATGTCACCCTTAGCAACAGCACTTGTAAACACTGAATTATGCAGTCTCTTTAAACGGCACAAGTGATGTTCATATTCACCCCATTTATTGTCTGCATAAGGGGAATCGTTTTGTTTTTTAGCCGTTTTATTGCATATTCAACACACTGCCTTATAAACAACGCTTTTTGCCACTGCCAGTGAAAAGCAGTCATCCTGAGAGAGAGACCATAAAGGCGCTGCCACCCTTATTAGATGGAGCCGCCTTCTGGGTTGTCAAGAAACACAGCAGTTAACCTCCTTAGCATGCATTAGCTGGACTTGTGTAAATCTTATTTCTATTACTCCGAGCATGCTTTATGATAGAAATATTGCCTTCAAAAGTTGGAGATAGCTGTTTCATGTGGAGCTGTTTTTGCTTCATTAAGCATACATGGTTTTGCGGTTCAGGGGACAAAAGCCATTATGACATGACAGAGTGCATCCACAACATAATCAAAAGCTTCAAAAAGTTTCAATTACTTCCCACTTTATTTTGCAAGGTAAATCCTTCTCTTTCTGGTGCTATGTGCTCTTTTATGCTTTAGGCCAGGTGCCTTTTGCTGCACTTTGCTGAGCGCATGGCGTGCCATAAATTACTTGGGTGTAAGGGGTGGTATTGTAAGCTCATCCCTTTTGTTGAGTCTGCCACAGAGGTGCTGGAAAACACACAGACATTTAAATCAATCTGTTGTAACGCGGGTTTATTTCGTGGGAGAATGCCTCTGTAAGGAAGAAGGGCGGAGCACAAGCTGTTAGCGCTGATCTGCTTGATTGTCTTTAATTCACTGGCCTCCTGGTGGCTTCAAACAGCTGCCTTTCAAGGAATCCAAAGTATTTTGATGATTGCTACTTTTTAAATGACACTTAAAGACCTAATCAACATTTCACTTGTCTGTTAGCTTCACCTGTATCTATTACAATAGTTTTAAAGCTAATCCATAAACTGGTGTACTCAAATGTTGATTGAATAAACCTTTAGCATTTCAAAATGTGCATTCTGTAAATGTGATGGCTGTGATGTGAATAAAGCCCACTGAAAATGCCAATATCCAACCCAAACTTCCTGTTTCAGGAAATATGTCAAAACAGGAATGAAGACAGTACTTGCAAAACCATATCATGTGATTATTAATGGAATTCAACTAAAAAAGAAGAAGAAGAAGAAGAAAATTCTGTCATCATTTAGAGAAGAAATGTTCAAGGCGATATTTTGAATTGTTTTTATCCATTCAATTAAAGCAGTGATTCACGGAGAGTCCATAGATTAAAATAATCCAGTAAAATAATTATATTTCAGGAATCTAGAAGTTATAAGAACTTTTAACCAGTGAATTTACATGCATTTTCCAGTCGTACAAGATTCAACATATCCAGGCATTCCAAGACAACATCAAAAAAAAAAAAAAGAAAGAAAGAAAAAGTTGAGGGAGTTAAATATCTTGTCTGATTTTAAATCATTTTAAGTCATCATGAGGCCCCCTTGGAGGTTTGTCACTGGGGTCCAAAACAACACTGGACTCTCATTATATAGACAAAAAAGACATCAAAAAAAAATTTTGTGTTTCATAGTCATACCCTGATGTCGCCCAGGGTTTGGAATGACAAGGGTAAATGAAGACATCATTTTTATTCCCTGTTGAATTATCCCTTTTAGCAATTACTAGAGAATCAGTCACAGTTTGCACTATGCCATTTACAGCTAGCCCTCAGTTAGCCAAAGCCTGATATTTTACTGCAACCCACTCGAAACTTGAAATGGACATAGTAGAAATTCTATTCATTCTTCACCCTTGTGCCTCCCTTGCTTCCCTAAAGCATATGCTTCGTGTGAACTGTGTGATTTGGAGACTATCCAAACAGACTGTACTGTTACAACATAATCAAAAGCTCATTTCTGCACTGTTTCAATTACTTCCCACTTTATTTTGCAAGGTAAATCCTTCTCTTTCTGGTGCTATGTGCTCTTTTATGCTTTAGGCCAGGTGCCTTTTGCTGCACTTTGCTGAGCGCATGGCGTGCCATAAATTACTTGGGTGTAAGGGGTGGTATTGTAAGCTCATCCCTTTTGTTGAGTCTGCCACAGAGGTGCTGGAAAACACACAGACATTTAAATCAATCTGTTGTAACGCGGGTTTATTTCGTGGGAGAATGCCTCTGTAAGGAAGAAGGGCGGAGCACAAGCTGTTAGCGCTGATCTGCTTGATTGTCTTTAATTCACTGGCCTCCTGGTGGCTTCAAACAGCTGCCTTTCAAGGAATCCAAAGTATTTTGATGATTGCTACTTTTTAAATGACACTTAAAGACCTAATCAACATTTCACTTGTCTGTTAGCTTCACCTGTATCTATTACAATAGTTTTAAAGCTAATCCATAAGCTGGTGTACTCAAATGTTGATTGAATAAACCTTTAGCATTTCAAAATGTGCATTCTGTAAATGTGATGGATGTGATGTGAATAAAGCCCACTGAAAATGCCAATATCCAACCCAAACTTCCTGTTTCAGGAAATATGTCGAAACAGGAATGAAGACAGTACTCGCAAAACCATATCATTGGATTATTAATGGAATTCAACTAAAAAAGAAGAAGAAGAAGAAGAAGAAAATTCTGTCATCATTTAGAGAAGAAATGTTCAAGGAGATATTTTGAATTATTTTTATCCATTAAATTAAAGCAGTGATTCATGGAGAGTCCATAGATTAAAATAATCCAGTAAATTAATTACATTTCAGGAATCTAGAAGTTTTAAGAACTTTTAACCAATGAATTTACATGCATTTTCCAGTCGTACAAGATTCAACATATCCAGGCATTCCAAGACAACATCAAAAAAAAAAAAAAGAAAGAAAGAAAAAGTTGAGGGAGTTAAATATCTTGTCTGATTTTAAATCATTTTAAGTCATCATGAGGCCCCCTTGGAGGTTTGTCACTGGGGTCCAAAACAACACTGGACTCTCATTATATAGACAAAAAAGATATTCTTGTGTTAAGCCCAGCTTAGAAGTTGTGTGATGAATGAGTGGAAGTTGAATCATTATTAAAGGTGGGAGATGATTAATAACGACCATGTGTGTTTTCCTCTGTAGTGTAAATAAAATATATCATTCACGGAATATATGGGACGGCTAGGAGAATGATTTATGGTGTGTTAAAATGCACAGAAAGCCAAAGGCTGAAGCCCTTTTCACACAGCACTCTACCCACGGCCTAAGAGTGCCTTAGACTTCCATTCTCTTTCTGTGTACGTCTTTCTCCACCCTTAAGTGTCTGTCTCATTTTTGTCCCAAAGATAAATGAGCTTCCTTTGAAAAGCCACTTTACCCTGTAAATCAAAATATTACTTCACTAACATCGGTATCCAAATGATAATTAGGAATATATATATAATATAAATGGTCAAATTGAACATTTGTTGTTCTGTATCAGAGGTGTCCAATCTTTCTCCTAGAGGGACTAAGTCCTGCAGAGTTCCAAACGGCTCCAACACACCTAGCTAGAAGTTACCAGTAATCCCTGAAAACCTTAACTATTTGGCTGTGTTTAATTAGAGCTGGCCTACCTGGGGAAGGATTGGATGCCCTTGTTATATGTTTTTCAGCTCACAGACTAACCGGTTAGCCAACTAACTTTCCTTGTAAAATAGAAAAATTTGCTTTTTTTGTATGGATTGTGTACCTGTAGTGTACTTGAAATCTTACAAGTATATTTAAATAATAAACAAATAAACAAACAAACAAACAAACAAATAAATAAATAAGTTAATATAATATTAATGAAATAAAAGGCTTCCTAAGTGTACTTGGGAATGAAAGTGTACTCTCTTTAAAAGTACTTTTAAAAAGTGCAGTTTGTAAAAGTTTTACTTTAAAGTGCAGTTTAAATCATTAAGTTTTAATAATCTTTTGTCAAGTACATGTGTTGACTAACACAATAAAGCACATGTAAAGTACGTTGTTATAATTTTAACTAGCGTGTTTTTCGATATTACATTTAAAGTAATACATTTTAAATGTAGACTACTAAATTACAACTTTATTACAAATATGCAGTTTCAAAAATATTGAAATATGACACAATTATCAATAGAAATGTCATTAAAGTGTTTTAATTTATCATAAATGCTTGTCAGTACATTCAGCAGCACACTCTAACATTGTGTTAGAGTGACCATAACAGACCATACACTGTAAAATCCAGTTGTGATAACTCATTTCATTTGAGTTCACTAAAATCATATTTACTAAAATATACACTGAAACGTAACTGTTATGATTAAAACCACTTAATAATATTGACTCTTCTCTTTTACAATTGCCTACACTCTAACAAATGCTGGGTTGAATACAACCCAGTGCTGGGTAAAATAGGGACAAACCAATTGCTGGGTTTGTCCCTATTTTACCCAGCACTGGGTTGTATTTAACCCAGCATTTTTTAGAGTGTACTAGTAAGCTACCCAGATAGCAGACGTACAGTACGTCTGCAAGATGTCTGTTAAAGATCACTTCATCTGGAAAGCATCTGCTGTGTACAAACATCTGATAGATGTCTTTAAGATGTCAGTTTTACATACATTCTAAATCATAAACATCTTAGACATTTTCTAAATGTCTATTTGACATCTGATAGGAAACGTCCTATAGATGTATTGCAGATGAGCAAACACTCTAAAAAATATACGTCTTGTAGATGTAAATGCAGACATCAAATAGACGTCTCTGTGATGTACGTGTGCTATCAGGATAACAGCAACTAGCTACTTAGCAGGCTAAAGCACACATGTACTAATACAACAAGAGACTATCGCTGCATCAGCAAGTGCCAGTACTACTTACAGAGTAGTATAGAGATAGTCTTGTAGACATGTTTTATTAAGGCTTTACTCTTTAGCACAGTGGAAAGCCCCAAAACTTAGACCTAACAGAAATCCTTTTAAGTAGTTGTATAATTGTCTATAATGTAAACATTACAAACAACATCCAAGGTTTCCATATCACTGATTTTATACAGTGCTTCCCTTTGTGGTTTATCATTGAACTGTAGGTTGTCTAACCAATGTGGACAGTCCCAACGGGTCAAAGCACACCTCCTAAAAAGGACAATTTGTCTCTTCTCTTCCTCTCTAGTGCCTGAATAAGACACATTGTGTGTGCCAATTCACTTGGCAGCATGTCTCTCTTCCATGGCCAAGATATTGATTAAATTCTGTGGTCTTCTAATTCTTCAACATCAGACCACAACACATCCCAAGTGTTTATAAATGGTACATATAGTACCAGAAAACTACATGAAATGTCTGCGTCGGTTTATTTGTTTTGAATCTGGGGAATATGCTAGCGTGATGTGGTGTTGAGTTGATATCAGAGCTCTGTTTAGAGTCTGTGTCTACAACCTTGGCCTGAAGACTTCAGAATAAATTTTACAAATCAGCGAGGCCAGTTCTGTTTAAACCTTCAAGCTACATCTCAGGGTCTGACCCTCAGATTTTTTCCCTCTGCCAACAAAAGTCATCAATCACAAATTCTGATATCTTTATTTTACTGCTCGCCATCAAAGAACTCTCTTTCTCTCGGTAGTGCTTTTGCCAGAACTGAGACAATAACAATGCTTGTTTATGTTGCCTAGATCTGAGGGAAACTCAGTGTCACTGTCTTAGTTGAAACATTTTCCAAACATTTGCCCAATGCCAAAATGGGCTCATGTAGGACTGCTTTAAGCAATGTCTTTTTCCCGGTGGTCGAAGACTGTTTAGATGCAATGGAAAGATTTAATGTAGAATTCTTAGTGTGTTCGTTTTAACGTGGGGATTTTATTGAAGGCCCTGTGGAGATTACTTCATCGTCATATTCTCCATGTTGTATTTGTATTATTTTCTCTTTTGTTTTGTTCATTTTGTATTGTTGAAAAAGTGGGCTTCGAATTGAACACGCAATATTGCATGCGTGCACAAACAATCTGAGGAATAGTTAATGCTAGCAATTAAATGGCTGTGGAATGTTTCAGGTTATGAACCATCACAGGTTCTTCAAGCACACCAATTGGATGTCAGTAATCACCAAGTAATGAAACAAAGCCTTCTGGAAGCTCTTGGTTATGGTATATCAAATTATGCTTTTGCCATCATAGGCCCTGTCTGATACTATTTTTGCAGTTTTAGGGTGGTCATGCTTTAAAAATATATTATTTTCTTTGTGTTAAATGATTCCTGCTCTTTTAAAAAAGAAAAGAACCTTGATAAAAAAGATCGGGAACTTGTGTACAGCATCAGTGTTAGCTTAGATTTTCTGTTCAATCCACTCTGTTTCATTTTCCTCTCTCCTTCTCATGATAGTTGCTTTTTTTGTTGTTGTTCACTAGGGACTTGCCCTGGTTTCAGGAGTGAGGTTCTGGCACAAACAGGAGAGTGGGCTGTCCTGCCGAGCAGCATAGCCCCACCACAGCCGCGGTGACACACTTAGCCTCCGTCGCCTTTCAGCCATTCCTAGCTGTCTTTTTGTGCAATCAATAACTGAGTGCACTTGGGGAGCTTGGCATGTCATTCATCTGTTTGCGTTTATGTCTGTTAACAGAGTGTATATGTAGTGGAACTCAGCATGTGGAACATTTTAGAAAAGAAATCGGCTAAATAAACAAAGAAATCTTAAGAAGAGAATGAAAATAAGAACTGGGTTGTTCGTTGTGTATGCAAGAGCATTGCATATTTTAAGTCAAATTATGTGCATGATGTGCCACTGAAATAAGTATACATTTATTAATTTGGTAAATATCTACAGTTACCGTCATGGTTCAAAAAGAGATTACACCTCTAATGTTTTACATTTACATAGAGTAGGAGTAAGTCATATCAACATTTATATGGTGATTTGCATAGATTAAGTCATTATGTGCACAATTAATAACGCTTTATTGCAATAAAATTGCCTAATTTTGCTGCCAAAAGTATTAGAATTAAGCAAATGTTTTTAAAAATACTGTATATGTAGCTTATTTACAAGAACAGCCCAATATAATGCAAAGTGAATCTTAAACTATCCTAATTGCAAATAATGCACTACAATATTCACATACTTGAGACAGATTTTTCTCATATAATCCTGATAAGGTCTTAAAATAACCTTTGAAACGACATGCACTGTAGTTAGGTTTCTCTTCCTGTTTACACTTAGTTGAACTCCCTAGTGCCAGAAAAGGAGAGGAATCTTTGTTTAGACTGCATGCCGAGCACAACCCTGACAAGTTCACAAATCAGTATTTCACCTCAGGACTGCAGCTCTGGGATCACAAACCTGTAGGAAACCAGACTGCAATCGCTCCACTTTCTCTTTAGCCAACTCTCACAAGTGCATCTGTTGGGAAGAAACCTGAACTAAATCTGAATAAAAACGCTGGCCCCTTGCTGAGCAGAGCTTTTGGAAACCTGTGGTCTTCACATCCTTTGTTTACGTTGCTTGAGGAGTGGACCACCTTACCTGGGCTGTTAAGTTCAGTCTTACAAAATCTTTAAAACGCATAAGTGAGCATAAGGAGCTTAGCCTAGAGTAGGCAATTCAAGCTATTACCCCTCCTATTGAAATGACAAATTAGAAATGTAAAACAGTCTGTCTTGGCATTAGCGCTGGAAAAGCTGCTTTGCAAGTGAGTTAATCATAAGGAGAAAATACCACATTACAGCAAGTAGGCTTTTATGCCGAGTTCTTTAGCCCAGGTTAGACTGCTGAGCACAAAGGAACCAAAGCACCCGGGAGCTGTAGAGGTGGGCCAGCCATTGGCTGCTGCATGACAGCCTGGGAAAGTTAGAGGTGCCATCTGGTGAGAGGGGGCCAAAGGATAGCAAGGGTGACCTTTGACCCAGATTCCGCTTTTAGCAAACATCTCCATGCGGATTTATGGGCTATTAAGGAACAATAACGGCTGCGCTGGGCTGCAGTCAAGCAAGCCTCACATCTTCAGGTGATGGGGGCGAATTATGTGACATGCATGAATTCATGAGGGGGTCGAGAAAGGAAAATGAAAATGACCGTGCTAGTCAGTTATGGAGATAATTTCACATTTGCTCTCGTTTAAGGTTTATTTTGAAATATGGCAATAGCTCTGTGTGCTATTTGTGATTTAAGGTTTATACGTGAACAAGAGCAAGTGTGAAGATGCAAGTTTACATGAGGGGCAAGAGTTCAGCCTGGTTTCTTTTCAGATGGAACAAACTGACCTGAGACCTGAACTTATAATGTCTTATGCAAGTAATATGGAATGCAAATGATCACATATTCTGAATTCATAGTGGAAAAGGCAAGTGAACAGAGGAAGAATTTATGGACGTCAACAATGAAAAGAACTGAACTTCACCGCCAGTCAGTGATCGGGCACTCTTCATTACTTAATGGCTGTAGACCATTTATACAGACCTTTACACTTCTCTTTCTCCTCTCCTCTTTCACATTCTTTCTTTTCCCTCCTTTTTCATTTTAAGAAGGGGGATGGGTGAGTCTCTAAGAGGATTTGGCCTTGAATAGACTTTTGTTTTGCCCTTTCTGTTGCCTCCTGACTGTGTCAATTACAGGGTGCCCCTTCGTGAAGGCTCTGGCTCTTCTAAGACAGGACCCTGACCAGCTAGTTAACATTCACAGGCAAACATGGGAAAGCGGCGCTATGAAGCAAACACCAATGCCTTAGAGATCCGCCATGTCAAGGAGGTCATACGAGTCACGCTACCAAATGAGCGTTATTTGACACTTCGCAGAATCATCTTTATTCTCGCCCGGTTAACTAAACGCCAAGAGAATGTCGAAATGCGGAAAAACTCTCCCAAAACATTAGCATCGCTTTTTGCACCCAGACCACGTATTACTTTGTCCTGCCATGATAAATACATGGCCTCTGGGCAGCGCTCAGAGAACATCGCTGGAACGTATAATGAACCGTCCGGCAGTTCCAATCCCTTAGGCGTTGTAGTGACATCACACATGCAAATGGCTCTGACCAGGGTGGCATCCCGCAGTGGGAGTCGAAGAATGACAGCCATGCGTTCGGTGCGCTCTGTAATTCTGGCTATGCGCGTGATCTTGAGAAACAGCAGATAGACTCTGCAGTCTCATAATAATGCTGTGTTTTCTCATACGTCTCAATCCACTCAATGGTCAATAGTCTCTTTGTTCTTTTCTCTTTTTTTCCCTTTGACAGTCTTTAAAATCATCAGGGTCTGTCACATTCCTGGTCCCTATAAGGGGAAGAGATTCTATTGAAGTGTAGATCACACATGTGGCATAGACGCATTCCGCACCCCGAGAAATGCCTGGCCAAGAATGCCAAGGACTTCTGCTGCATCATCGCAATAGTAGCCATGCCGACAAAACGTCACTGCAATAATACTCTCGAGCCGAGTGAATAGAGAAAGCACTGCAGATGCACGCGTTCTTGAATTCCAGCATTATTGGTGAAGAGCGATGACAACTGCCTTGTTTTGCGCTGGTATTTCTTAACAAGTAGATTCTGTGGGGTCTGTAAAATGCCTTTCCTTCATGTATTGGTCACGTCCTCTGCATATGCACATTCCTAGAGAGACATCAGCTCTCGTAATTCTCGTCTGGGCTTCATCTCACGACCATTTACCACAGATTTAGAATTTTTTTTCTGTTTGAAAAAGATGGGTAGAATAGCTGTTCTCCATTTCTCACTGATGCAAAGGTTTTGTATCAATGTATTGTGGTATCCCTACCGCTCCATCTGTAATTAGGTCAAAATGGCCTGTCCTTGTCGTATCTGTCCAGCGGCTGTGAATGAAACCACTTCACCCCCTTTCCGCTCTCACCGCTCCACCCCTCTGAGAGGAATAGCAGGGGGAAAAAGCTCAGAAAAGCAATATTGTCCTGTAGGGCTCTGACACTCATGAAATTAATCTATTATCTTCCTGTGCAGCTGCCATGTACTGATACAACTTGGCTGACAAGTCCTCTCCCGCCATTGTAGTGCCGTGACATTTGGCCATTCAGTTCAGCATGCTGACATAGGCAAGAACGCGAGTCACTAAATTAATGTAACGAACGGCGAGATGAGAGCAAAGGAGCGTTCGGAGGCCAAGCGGGACAGTAGGATAAATTTCTGCTTTCTATTTAAAGGCCTGACCTCAGCAACTTGCTGCAAGAGCTGGCTGTATTACAGGAGAAGGTTAAAAACACCTTTAGCTGGTCCAGACTTGTTTTTTATACTGGCCGCTCTGGTTTGCCCAAGGTCTATTTCAGTGTCTTAAATAAATCTCAGTTTGGTGAATGCAAAGGTGCTTGAGCCAGTGTTGGGGAGTAGCAATGCTACTGACTGTTTTTTAAATCAGTGTTGTTTTTCCTGTAAAATGAAAATTATTCCCATCCAGTGGGAAAAAAAAAAGTTATATCATTGTTTTATATCACACAGCATTGTAGCCGAGCAAGTAAAAAATTAAAATGGGCTCCTCTAAACTGTCCTCTCAATTTCAGTTTTCACAGTTTTTATATGATTTCTTGGCATGACAAGTGGTACATTTAAATTGTCAAAGATTTGCAGCCTAGCTGCATACAAATAGAGCAAAAATATAAATAGATTTTAAAAAAAGTTCAGAATATCAAAAAACACAGAGCAATTGAAATAGAAAGATAAAATGACTGAGATTATACAGTAAAATAAATGTAGAGATGAAGCCAAGAAAATAATAAGAACGAGTAAATAATAAGAACAAAATAATCAGTCTAAATTCTCTCTATTTCATGTAGTGATTCATTTTAATGAATCAGTTCATGTAATGTAAATCAAGCTGTTTTTACTATTTCTGAATAGCTTGATTCTCAAAAACCATCTGATTGAATGGATTCACTAAAATTATTCACTGCTTCATTTGAGGCCCTGTGTAAAGCTTTTTAGTGAAACATTGTGTTAGTTAATACTCGTTGTTAATCAGTTAATGGGTTTTCTAGTTTTACTAGTTGTATTCTGTGTAAATTTGAGGATATAATCGAGGTCCTTGTTTTTGTGTCTAGATAAATATGGATTTGATTATAAATATATAAATACATATAAAATATTATAAAATAATAATAATATAATTATTTATTATTATTTCTCTAAAATAATAGTCTGTCTGTCTGTCTATCTATCTATCTATCTATCTATCTAAGAGAATGCAGTCTCTCTAACTCTGACCCCCACAAGAGTCCATGGTGGAGTTTACAGAGATGCAGTATAGAGGACGAGAGCAAGGAGGGACAAAATGGATACATTTGAGGGGGAGACTAGGGCGGGATATGGCAGGCTGTGATGAATGACCTGAACACTCACAAACACTCCAAACAAAGAGAGTGTGTGAGCAAGAGAGTGTGTGTTCCTAAGCTATGGACAGCTCCTGTCAAAAGAGGCCATTTTATTTATTTATGGTTGCTGTGCTTAAGAGATGGTCAAGGTCAGGCTATGTGTCTGCTCTCTTGTTATTGTTTTGTGAGCTGGATCAATTTACGAAATATGTCTGTTAACAATTCTACTGACACTCATCTCTCTATCGCGGCAGTGTTTCACCATGGAAACCCATCTCCCACTGCTGCTGCTTTTAAAACTGGATAGAGAGGTCTTTTCGACAAGTTCAGACATTTACACATCAGTTAAGAAGCTGTTGTTTATTTGCTACAGCCGAAAGGTTCCTCCAACACGTTTCCTTATGCGGGTCTTGGTGAAGTATGTCCTTCCCCCATGTGGATTGTAGATGTAATCCCACGGAAGATTGAACTCCATCGATCTGAATAGAGCCGGCTGGAGAGGCAGTTATATGGCTTTGGGAGACTCATTGTAAACATCATGTCAAGAATGTCCCATGAACAGCAACGTCTCACTTCAGCAAATCCTCAGTCTCCTCTCTGAACTTCACTGCACTCTGTGAGTCATGTGTCTAACACTGTTTAATATAAACTTAATATAAGGTCTACTCAGTCAGTGTTTGAGATTGAGAACTGTATTTACTAACAGGTGTGACTCAGATTGTCCTGTACATCTAACATATTAAATGAGTGGAGTGGACTGAATAATCTCTGTTTAATGAATAGCCGAAGTCAAACCCCTTGTCAATCCTTATGATAGCCGTAAATAATGCCTGTAAACCTAGTGACTCTGACTGAAGTAAATATAAAATATGGTGACTTCCATAACACATAACAATGCATAGGACATTTGTATATTGTTAGTTTGGTTAAAAGTGTGGTTGCCACTGTCATTCATGTGATGAATCCTATCCTATCCTATGTACTATATCCATCATATTGGAATTGTCATTTTGGCCTAAACGTCAGCCACATTAGTGAATACACTTAAAAATATTTAGGCTTACATTTGAGATTTATGTATTTGAATTGCATATCAAATTTTCATCCATTTGGATATAGTTTTAACATAAACAAACTAATAAACTTAAAGTGATACATATTTGTCAGTTATATACAAACGAGAGAAAAAAAAATCCTGGCCCTTTGCATACTTATGTTATTTAAATAATTATATTTTCAGAGCAAAGTAATCAAAATACATTATGGCTAGTTGTAGAACAAGCAATACTCATTTGCAGTAGTTAAAATATTTGAGATTGAAGCAAATTGGATTTATTGATGGTAAATAAATGACAATATGTGATAAATATAAACCCATGCATCACATTAAAGTCCCCATGAAATCAAAATTAAGTTGTTTGGGTGTTAGTATCAATATTTTAGTCTTAAAGTTATCTATAAGGCAGTGTGCTCCAAAACAGTGACAAAATTCGCATTTATAAGATATAAGCATTCAAAGCTTGCAGTTCGTCACTTCCGCCAAAACGGCTCAACGATTTTTTTTGACGTCACATCGTACTTCATCTTCTCATCAAATTTTCTGACCAATCAAATGCTCTCTAGAATCCGAAGCGCCCGCCCCCTGCACTATAAATAGACGCTGAAGCGGCTAAGATTGGTCACTTGTTCACAGTGTAGTATTTCCTGTGCAGTGAATGGCTCAAAGTGCACAATGTAGGTGATAGGGAACGATTCAGACAGTGTAAATATGCTTTTGATTGGGGCAAATGTGGTCTGGTTTCACGTTGTTTCACGCGAACCGCGGCAGCGCACACAGTCTGATCCGGACTTTGGCACCGGTCCAGAGATGCGATCGCACGGATCATATGCGCGAGTCGGCATATATTAAAAACGTTTACAACTACACAGCCTCAGCATGATTATGACCACTATTTTGTTTTACTAAGAGTTTCATATTGAATATAGGGGGTAATCTATTAGACTGTGGCTGTCAAATGCGGCTTTACCGAGCTCAACGGCTCTGGCCCGAGCAGATATAAACAAAACGCTATTGGCTATTTTAAAAAGGGGGCGTGGCTGCTCGATATGTCCGCCCTCTCTTCCTGTTTCAGTTGAAATTAAGTCACCACATAGCATAATGCTGCATGTTTCAAGGCACTTCAGGGGACCTTTAAGTTTATTAGTTTGTTTTTGTTAAAACTGTGTAATGCAAATGGAAATTATTCAAATGTAGTTCAAATACATAAATCTTAAATTTAGGCCTAAATATTTGTTTGTATGATTACTCCTTTCTTGTGGTCACAAGAGTTGTAGAAAACACCAGAATTGGACCTTTTGTCATTTTTTTTTTCTTTAAAGTAGAGTAGAGAGAAAACAGGAAATGATGGGAAGAGAGATCAGGAAATGTTACAAACCGGATTTGAACTGTCACCCTAGTGCACACCACAGCTCAATGTACTTGAACACATGTGCTAACCACTAGGCCACATCTCTGGCAGCCTTTGATCATTTTGGTTTCGTTACAGTTGGTTCTCAAAAACCAGAAACGTTGCCCAATAATACATTTTATCGTTGCGTTTCTTCCGTGACTTAAATCAGACAAGTAGCTTAAATCCCATATAATAGTGTAACCAAGATGACATTGACACCATCCCTGATTCTAAGTCATGATTAAGTTTGATTTGCAGCAAGCTTGAGGGGGATGTATACATCACATGACTTCATAGCCTCTTCCTCCCATAGTAACTTTTATCGTTCATGCAGTCACTGTTAAATTAAAACCAGAGACTACAGACCTTCTCCAGAGCCGCTTTCTCTTAGTCTCTCTGAAAAATACACATACAAAAAATACTTTGTACCCAAAGAACAAACTCACATCTGAGTCTGATCTAGCTGTTGTCTTAGATGGGTCACTCTCAGTGTTTCCCTCACATGAACTTTTCTGGGAAGTCTGTCTGAGATGATCAGTGCAAAATAAGCAGTGAGAGGGAGGATGCTACACAATTGTGTTGTTTTAACTACGGGCATATTTAGTCTTGTGGACTTTAGGAAAATGAATCTTCACTCTCACTAGTTTAAGTTTTGTCCGATCTCAAAACAGTGTTTAGTAACATTCTGTATTGGAAATTACATTCAAATGACATTAATAAAATAAAATGGCCGACCCATTTGTCTTGCTAAGGCTCATTTTATACAGCATTTTATGTATCCAAAATAAACTCAATTATTTAAAAAATGAATACAAAAAGTAAATGTTTACACTTGTTTCATAAATAATTTGACAACATTATTATTAGATACACAAGTGATATTTACCTTTTTTTCTTTAGCTGTCTTCAAAAATTTGTCATGTTTGTCAAGGTACCTGCTACCCTAAAAAGAAAAAAATTGTATTGTATCAGGACAAAATTATATTTGAAATGACCCTGTGTGACAGTAATATATTTTGAAAAAATTGTAATATAATCAGTTCTGAGATTGAAATATATTTATGAATATTTCTTTGAACACTTTAATCAGATTATAATACTTTTAAAAATGTTGTACTGATATTTAATGATGATTTACATATGATGGCAAATCTGGGTCTGAGACAAGGGCATTAACAGTGCATTAATGCATCAGGTGATAATACCATGGTACTTTGATACAGTGGTTCATCAGTGGTTGATCAACAATTATTTAAAATTTAACTTTTAAACTCTCAAAGTCTCAAATTGTGTCAGCATCATTCATCCAGTTCATCACCAGCAGCACTGCAGATTTGATATTACTCAAGATTTGACTAGTGTTCATTTTCTTTCTTGACTCTGTTCACACATTGGTTGATTTAAACACCGGTGAAGAGTCTCTCTCTGCTCTGCTTTGCCTCCTGCTGGGGTTCACAGGCTTGTACATCTTTAATTATGGATCAGATTATTTTGCCCCTGTTTTAGAGTGACTCCAGACCGGCTTCGCTCAAGTCATCCACTTGAAAGTTTGAAAACCTCCAGTGACAGGAATATTAATGTGGCGGCAGTGTCGTATCTGTTTCAGCTCATGCATATTCAATGTCCCCCCAGCTCTCTAAGATTTATGTCAGACTGTGCAGGCGTGTGCTTCTCCACCATTTTAGATAATAGCATGCTAAATTGATGTTATCAGGAGGAGTCTCTCTCTCTTTCTCTCTATCTCTCTCTCTTTCAGTGTTCCTACCTTTATCTTTCATGCCTCTTTCCTTACTTTTCTCTCCCTCTTTCTCTTTCTCCTCCGCCCCCAATCTCCTTGTTGGGCAGAAGCTATTAAGGCAGCCTAGGTCAGTTCCTGGCAGATTCCCTTGAAAACACCTTACAAGCTCACTAGTGACACCCCAGGAGACAACAGAGGGGGGGAAATGTATATTTTGGGAGCAGACTGGGGGCAATCCTTTGGATTATCTTTTAATTAAGGACGCTTGAGTTGTGCCCACTCTGTTGAAGCAAACGCCCAGCTGCTAATGACGTTTAAACAGACATACGTTGTTTAATTATGGCTAATCGCAGGGGCCCAAAGTCCAGCCCTCTTTGATCTACCACTGGCAGGGTAATCTTTCTGGCAGATAGCATCTCGCGTTCGTCCCCGGCTCCTTTTTAGATGTTGCAATGGGAGGTCCGAGATTAAGCATGGGTTAATTGCGCCAGGGTAGCTGTGTAGCGCAAAATCTGTGTGTATGCATGTTTGTGTGTCAGACAACTGGTGCACTAACTAATATTAAATATTCATGTTTAATGGTTGTGTTGTAATATGGGGATGTAAATAAAAGTTATCATTTGTTTAACCAAAATCGAATTGCTATAGTGTCACATGCTCACAACGCTTCTGCTCACAATGTGTGTATATAAATTACTATTATATTATCTTATTACTATTATATTATTACTATTATCATTACTTGATAATCATTATACATTGTATACACTACCATTCAAAAGTTTGGGGCTGGTTTTTAATGTTTTTGAAAGAAGTATCTTATGCTCAGAAAGGCTGTCTTTATTTAATCAAAAAACAGCAGAAACTATTACAATTAAAAAATAGCCATTTTTTTACACATTTTAAACACAAGTGAATTTTTTAGCAGCATTACTCCAGTCTTCAGTGTCACATGAACCTCCAGAAATCATTCTAATATGCTGATTTGGTGTTCAAGAAACTTTTCTGATCACTAGCAATGTTGAAAACACTTGTGGTACTTAATATTTTTGTGTAAACTGTGATACATTTTGGGGGGAATTTTTTATTTTTTTTTAATGAGTATAAAGTTCTAAAGAAATTTACTGTCACTTTTGATCAGTTTAAAGCCTTGCAGCATAAAAGTTTTAAATAAATAAATAAAGGTAATGCGAGTACCACTTTTGAATGGTACTGTGTGTGTGTATATGTGTAATGTGTGGAAAGTTATAGGGATTCACTTCAAAGGCTTCCAATTACTAATTTTAGCACCCAAGTGTTCTGAGACAGTAACATGGTCTGAACCAATGGCATGAGTTTAGGGGCGAGACTGTCTGTTTGACCTGACCAATGTAAGGACGGGGGAGTGTTCAGTTATTATTTTCGTAATGAGTTCAAATTTAATGTACAGTTAAAATGTATTACATACATTGTTTAAGTGCAAAATTGTGATAACGCATTATTTCCGTCAATCACATGCATTTAAGTTCTGTTCACATTCCAGGCATTGTTAATTTATACTTTCACAGTTAAGATATGATATTGTTTGAAAACTGTTGCTGAAGTGATACATGGGCTGGAGGAAAGTCCATATATCTTCTCAGCACAGTCCAGAGGAAATGGTGTCCAACAGGGGAGAACAAACATGTTAAAAAGAAAGCAAAACAAGAGAAATGATTCAGCTCTTTAGCTGCAATCTAACCCTCTCTCCGGTGTCTTTCATCCGTGGTACGTATGCGGTGTAGAGAGGTTTCCCACTGATACAGTAAGAGCGATACCCCCAAATCACTAACTAAGCATGGGAAAAGGCCAGAGGAAATACTCCTCTTGTCTTTTTCTCTCTCTCTTTTCCTCTGTCTCTCCCAGAGACACATTGTTTTTCTTTCATTTTAAGGTTTTAATCAAATTCTCATAGTTTCTTGTGTTTCTTGAACTATGCATTTTTAGCATGTTCTGTTTGTTCATTCCATCCTTCTGCTTTTCTCATTTCTCTCTTTTTTTATGTTTAATTTCAAATAGGGTTGTGTTGTGTGAACAGAACAACTTGTTTTCTGTTGCGTGTCACAGTGTGAGTTACTCTGTATATAGAATACACTTGTCTTGTGTGTGTGTGTGTGTGTGTGTGTGTGTTGTTTTCTTCATGTGGGGTTTTCATTTGAAGATCTTTGATCCAGTCACTTTTTTCCACTGGTCTGGTTGTGACCCAACTGTTGCAGTTACAAATTTATAAATAAAGACACCACACTATTCATTTATTAACATTTGATGGGTGAACTTGCATCTTAATTAAATTAATATATTAAATCACTTTTTGCAAATCATTATAATAATTCTCAGTGTTATGAATATTGTAAATCTTTGAAATATTGAGATATAATTCTTTGCTGTATCAAAAAAAAAAAAAATGATAGAAAGGGGCTTGACTTTGTATTTGTGTTCATACAGAATTTGAGTAGTCTGTTAGTAAATACAGTTGTCAATCCCAAACTCATATACAGAGCAATGTAGTATTGTTCACACAGGTACTGAAAGCCCGTTCCTGTGATTGGTAAGTGCGAGTTGGTCAACCCCAATTTCCCAATTAAAGTTTCATAATTAGATTTACAGCTTCAATTACTCAAAAGTAATTTGAGTAAAATCTCAAAATTATTCACAAGCCACTTAAGACAAAGTCAATGAAATTATGCATCACTTTTTGTGAATAATTTAATATTTCCTTTGCCGAATATGACATAATGGCTAATTTATTAATAGACAGAAACAAAGTCGAGTCAAAACGTCTATCCTCAGGGTGGATCTGCTTTCAGAAGAACAAGCCCTTGTTAAATAAGTTAAATGAGGAAGGTCTCCACGGCAGTACTTGCAAGTTTACCAGCAAACACCAAAGAAGGAGGATTACACAAGCTCTGCTCGCTGGCATCGCAATCTCGGAGGCCCCTGCCATGCCTCCTCGTGAGATGAAATATTTAACTTCCCGTGTTTATTAGTGGCATGATAGACAAAGGGCTTTTTCCCTTTAACTTGTGCATACTGACATTGCGCACATAACAAACATACAGAAACGTCTCTTGATCCATAATGGATGACATCCCTCAGTTTTGCAAAAGAGCATTATTAAAGAAATGGGGCCAATGGGGCGAGCTCTCATTTGTCAACATCAACATTTCGTCAATAAACACAAGAATGGTCACGTTTATGCTAAAAAAAAATGTTTTAGTTTGTAGAAAAATAATCTATAACCAGTTGAGATATTTGTTCAAAGCCATGTACCATGCTGCCACATTTCAACATTAATTAAGAGAGCATGTTTAAAAATCTGCCAATTGTTAAATAATGTCTCATTCCAAAAGAAAAAAAATGAAAAGTGTCTTCATAGTCTAATTTCTGTGTTCTCATGTGTTGCCTCTAAATACATTCTCTCAGAAATGTGGCTTAATGGGCAATAGAGGAAGTTAGCTGAGAAACTCCAGACATAACATTCATCTTCATGAGAAACACCCTTCCAAGAACTTTTGACTTTCCCAAGTCTGGAGATGTATCCTAAAAGACAGAATTCCTCCTCCCAGTCTCCTCCGAAAGTTTTTTCAAGGGATCACTGTTTGGCAGAAATGCCCCTATTTTCATAATGTCTTTTCCAAGGGTTGTTAGAGAGTAAAACTTTCTCAAGTGTTCAAGTTTTAGATGACCACAAGGACCTTATGGATGCCAGGACATCCTTCAGACAGTCCAGAGGCACTACTGTCCTCATTTTAAATAGCTGTGGTTGGATAAAACTCCAGGCAAAGTCAAAAACACTTATTAAATTGACAGATTTTTTTTTTTAGGACTTCAGTAATTGTTTCTGCCATATTATGTCTTGTATAACTAAAAGTGCCCTGATACCATTTGCATCTTTAGGTATTGAAAATGAAAATAATAACAGGGCCAAAATTGGTGGAACATCAGGCAAGATATGTCTTGCCTAAAGCTGTTATTCTCTTCCCAATCAAAGTTAAGATTTCCCACCTGATGTCTTTAACGTCTGGGTTTTTATGTTTCCTTTGGGACACCGAGGCCTCGCTGGAGTTGTGACCCGATAACATCTGCAAATAAGCGATGGCTTTGCCCACATGCTCCAGAGCCGGCAGGCCTCTGTGCCGCCCCACTGTCCTCTCTACGCTTTCAACACCTCCTCAACACCCCCTTAATAAACATTCTTTCAAAGGTCTGCTGTAAAAAAAATCCACACACTCTCTCACTGAATTTTATTAAATACTGTAGCATGCCTCCTGGACTCACTCTTTTAATCTTTTGAAGCATTTGGACATGTAATGTTCTTCTCACAAAAGGGTGAAAAATACATTTGTATTTCCAATCACTGCTCTGGACAGGCAAAAGGAAGACATCTGCCTCAGCTAGAGGCATCAAAGAAATCCAAAAGGGAGTTTTAATACTACATGTTTGGTGGAGGTGCGGTGAACTCTCCACTTTCATTTTGCCTTCCTCTACAAAAGCTTGAAAAACACTTTTAATAGAGCTGGATTTATGAGATGCCGTAGGATACAGCTGCTCCCCTCAAAGAAGTGGACAACTGGCAATTTTGTCATTATTTTGAAATAACAGATACTCAATTGTCCATTTTAAAGGAAGTTCACTAGCCTAAGACAATGAAAAACAACATTTGTGTCAAATAGTTGACTCTTCTCGGAGATATGGATTGATCTGTCACGTACAGTTTTTTTTTTTACACTATTTGTGACCTTGTGACATTATGTTAGCTGACTATGCAGTAAAATGAAATGATTGGGGGAAAAAAACTCACTCACCAAGTGGGTACAGAAGCATCAATGTCAAATTGAAGGATGTTGTCAAATTGAAGGATGTTGAATGCAACTTTAAAACATTATAAAAAAAAAAAACTCAATTGTTTAGTCAATACATGAATTATCTTGTCTTTGTATTATTTTCAATATTAATACAGGTCAAAAGGAATTTGCCAATAATTGTTTGTTTTGTTTTGTAATTTAGGTTTTTGTTTAAAGAAATCTTAAGCTGATGAAGTTTTTTTTTTTTTTTCCTTAGGCCATGCCTTATCTCGCATAGGACACAAAATATCTAAGAACTGCCAATTGTGTTCCCTCATGAGGTGGATGACACCCATGTATAAGTGTATTTATGTTAAATATTGCCTATTAACTCATTTTACTTTAGT
>NW_015642610.1:435188-440143 GCF_001515625.1 Sinocyclocheilus rhinocerous
CATCTTCTAGGAGCACATTTTAAGTTTTAGTTTGTAGAAAAATAATCTATAACCAGTTGAGATATTTGTTCAAAGCCATGTACCATGCTGCCACATTTCAACATTAATTAAGAGAGCATGTTTAAAAATCTGCCAATTGTTAAATAATGTCTCATTCCAAAAGAAAAAAAATGAAAAGTGTCTTCATAGTCTAATTTCTGTGTTCTCATGTGTTGCCTCTAAATACATTCTCTCAGAAATGTGGCTTAATGGGCAATAGAGGAAGTTAGCTGAGAAACTCCAGACATAACATTCATCTTCATGAGAAACACCCTTCCAAGAACTTTTGACTTTCCCAAGTCTGGAGATGTATCCTAAAAGACAGAATTCCTCCTCCCAGTCTCCTCCGAAAGTTTTTTCAAGGGATCACTGTTTGGCAGAAATGCCCCTATTTTCATAATGTCTTTTCCAAGGGTTGTTAGAGAGTAAAACTTTCTCAAGTGTTCAAGTTTTAGATGACCACAAGGACCTTATGGATGCCAGGACATCCTTCAGACAGTCCAGAGGCACTACTGTCCTCATTTTAAATAGCTGTGGTTGGATAAAACTCCAGGCAAAGTCAAAAACACTTATTAAATTGACAGATTTTTTTTTTTAGGACTTCAGTAATTGTTTCTGCCATATTATGTCTTGTATAACTAAAAGTGCCCTGATACCATTTGCATCTTTAGGTATTGAAAATGAAAATAATAACAGGGCCAAAATTGGTGGAACATCAGGCAAGATATGTCTTGCCTAAAGCTGTTATTCTCTTCCCAATCAAAGTTAAGATTTCCCACCTGATGTCTTTAACGTCTGGGTTTTTATGTTTCCTTTGGGACACCGAGGCCTCGCTGGAGTTGTGACCCGATAACATCTGCAAATAAGCGATGGCTTTGCCCACATGCTCCAGAGCCGGCAGGCCTCTGTGCCGCCCCTCTGTCCTCTCAACGCTTTCAACACCTCCTCAACACCCCCTTAATAAACATTCTTTCAAAGGTCTGCTGTAAAAAAAATCCACACACTCTCTCACTGAATTTTATTAAATACTGTAGCATGCCTCCTGGACTCACTCTTGTAATCTTTTGAAGCATTTGGACATGTAATGTTCTTCTCACAAAAGGGTGAAAAATACATTTGTATTTCCAATCGCTGCTCTGGACAGGCAAAAGGAAGACATCTGCCTCAGCTAGAGGCATCAAAGAAATCCAAAAGGGAGTTTTAATACTACATGTTTGGTGGAGGTGCGGTGAACTCTCCACTTTCATTTTGCCTTCCTCTACAAAAGCTTGAAAAACACTTTTAATAGAGTTGGATTTATGAGATGCTGTAGGATACAGCTGCTCCCCTCAAAGAAGTGGACAACTGGCAATTTTGTCATTATTTTGAAATAACAGATACTCAATTGTCCATTTTAAAGGAAGTTCACTAGCCTAAGACAATGAAAAACAACATTTGTGTCAAATAGTTGACTCTTCTCGGAGATATGGATTGATCTGTCACATACAGTTTTTTTTTTACACTATTTGTGACCTTGTGACATTATGTTAGCTGACTATGCAGTAAAATGAAATGATTGGGGGAAAAAAACTCACTCACCAAGTGGGTACAGAAGCATCAATGTCAAATTGAAGGATGTTGTCAAATTGAAGGATGTTGAATGCAACTTTAAAACATTATAAAAAAAAAAAACTCAATTGTTTAGTCAATACATGAATTATCTTGTCTTTGTATTATTTTCAATATTAATACAGGTCAAAAGGAATTTGCCAATAATTGTTTGTTTTGTTTTGTAATTTAGGTTTTTGTTTAAAGAAATCTTAAGCTGATGAAGTTTTTTTTTTTTTTTCCTTAGGCCATGCCTTATCTCGCATAGGACACAAAATATCTAAGAACTGCCAATTGTGTTCCCTCATGAGGTGGATGACACCCATGTATAAGTGTATTTATGTTAAATATTGCCTATTAACTCATTTTACTTTAGCGTGTGAATAAAAGAGATATTTGAAAGTTGAGGTTTTAAGAGGCTTCTCAGCCCTGGAAACATACAAGGATGGATCCACTAACTATGTAATTTGCTTAGTCACTCTGTCTGGATTCCTCTCTCACTCTCCCTGTCTCTCTTTCAGTCTCTCCTCTCGGGGAAATCCAGCTTCTGCTTTTTTCACTACATTCCTGTTTTGTATATGCTGCTTGTCATGAAAATTCTCACGGAACCAAATATGAGAAAATAGGAGAGGGTGGGTTAAAAAAAAATCACATCCCATCCAGCTAAGAGATGTTCTTGTACATTCTAGAGTAAGGGAAAATAAACAAATAGCCGGAGATGAGGGGGGAGAAAAGAAAAGTGTTTCCATCACCACTCCAGCTGTTTTCCCAGGGAGGAGCTGGACTTAACTCTGCGTTATGCAAGTGGCTTAGAATTGACAAATCCCGTGCTTACAGAGGTTTTATTAATGCTCCTCATTATCTAGGCCACTTTATGAGCAGTCATTAAACAATGAGATTAGCATATGGAACAGAAACCTCTTTGCTTTACATCTGAGAGACAATTGGAAGGTCCTCACTATCCTTGACAATACAGGCCTGTAATGGTCTCTGATTAATCAGAAAACAAGACACGCAGAGGTGCTGAGCAAGCAAAGGCTTTTGACTTTGAACTGATTAGCTGTTTGATATTATTTCGACTAAGCACAAGATTTTGCCTTTATGGATGTGGACAGTTAATTAAAAGGATAGTTCAGCCAAAAATGAATATTCTGACATAATTTACTCATGTCATTCCAAACCTGCATGACTTCTTTCTTCTGTGGAACATAAAAAATAGATTTTGAAATCTGCTTTTGTACATAAAATGAAAGTCAATGGGATCAAAACCACATTGGACTGCGTTAACTGTCTGTGTGTGTGTGTGCGTGTGTGTGTTTTACCAAAATATCTATCTTCTTTTGTATTTGCAGAAGAAAGTTCAGATATATAAAACGAAATACGTGATTGTACAAGGGTGGATGTAAGCGTGTATTGTACAATTTGAATGTGCTATTCAGTCTTGAACGGCAGGTATTTGCAGTTTGGCCTTGGCTTTTTCTGAAGAACTCGGGGAATAATTTGTTGGAGTGTTTGAGAAACAGAAAAAGCCTGGAATGAACTGTGCTTGAACCCGAAGCCTGTGAAGACTACGTCAAGAGGCGCTTCGATTTTTCCCTCCCTCACTCTCTCTCTTCAACCATGATCAAAAGTTCAGAACCCTGTATGTTTTGTATTCACAAAGGAGAGAACCTTTGAAACCCATTGGATTAGAGAATGTTGTCAGCCCACCTTAAAGGAGAGAAGAGGAAGGACAGCTCACAGTTCACAGAGGTGTGTGTATGCAGCAGTGTGCATCTATCCACCTTGTAGTCCGGACTGGAAAAATGTCATAATGAAGGTGTTAGAAAGTCGACGCTGAAGAGGTTAAGACCAAATTAGTCTGGGTCGTAAGTCTTCCACTTCCTCTGTAGCAACACCTAATCTTATTTTAGGGGCTGCTGGATAGAATAGCCATACTTTACGGTTGTTGCTATTTTCTATGGGATCATCCAGCTGAATTAGAGTGTGATTGAGCTAAACATGTGTCCCAGCGGTCTTCAGCTTGGACGACTGCCCACCTCTGCTTCATTTGTCCCACACTAAATGTTTTTTGACAACTCTCAAGTGGTTACTGACAGCTTTCCAGCCATTAAGACATGGGGAATGAACACACAAGCTATAACTGATAATAATCATGCTGTATAATCTAGAATTAGCACTGTAATTGTGTCATCACTCTTGTGCTAACCTGGAAATGAGCGATAACTATTATATATATATTATAGTAAATGTATAGTCAAACTTAAAAATATCAGAACAATCATGAATATCAAACCAAATGGCCTCTGCAAACAAATGATGTTAGAGCGTAACTTGAAACCAACCTTTCATAGCCATTTTTAAAGAATCTTTAACCAACTGATCTGAAAGACTTTTTTTTTTTCGATATATGAAGTCATTTACCTTCACACATGTGAAATATCAAAGTGTAGTAATCACATTACTATAAGCAACCATAAGCAAGTACAAATTTTGACAACCAGAAAGTGTCCAAGACTTTATTTTATTTTATTTTAAGAAACCTTTTAAAAAAAAGGTGGCATTTATTTTGAATGAATTAATGAATACATAAATGTTTCACAAAAAGAAGTTTGTTAAGTTTTAAATTATTGTTTCTACTGTAAGTCCAGAATAAAGGAACTAAACCTGTGGTTACTCCATTAGGACACCAGTGTGAACTTAAGGCACTGACTTCATACATCCACTATATAATGACCTCGGGACTATTTGGTTTTTGTCAGACATTACTTCTGAGAATGGGTGTTTTACCGTTTGATTGCATATGCCATAGAGTTTGATGTTTTACTTCTGACATGGCATTCAAATTTAAGTGTGGCTAAGTGTTCAGAAGTGAGCAAATATGTTTGGAAGTGACCATATATCAGCCTCTTTTCCCTCTCTTCATAGCATGTCACGGAAGTTAAACATTCCTCCATTGTAGCTAGAGTTATGCATATACATATACATGCAACACTGTTCCTCACAGGCCCTTCTTTATCTTCACTTGCTCAACTCTTGAGTAGCTATTGTCCATTCAAAGCAAGGGATTTCTCTCTCTGTTCCCCGTTCACTTCATCCACTCCTTCTCCAGTGAGCTGGAATCACTTCAATGTCTCACCCAAGCACTCTCTGGCCCTGGAGAGGATGGCTCAGAGTCGCCCATCTCCCCAACACTCCACTCCTCTCAAGCACCTCTCTACTCAATGAGCCCAGCTCCCAGCTGGGAGGCCCATTGATGCCCCGCTTTGGGTCGATTGTTCCCTTTTGGAGAGGGGAGGAGAGGGGGGGAGTGAGTGGGGCAGCCCTAA
>NW_015642610.1:443063-495867 GCF_001515625.1 Sinocyclocheilus rhinocerous
AGGGATTTCTATCTCTGTTCCCCGTTCACTTCATACACTCCTTCTCCAGTGAGCTGGAATCACTTCAATGTCCCACCCAAGCACTCTCTGGCCCTGGAGAGGATGGCTCAGAGTCGCCCATCTCCCCAACACTCCACTCCTCTCAAGCACCTCTCTACTCAATGAGCCCAGCTCCCAGCTGGGAGGCCCATTGATGCCCCGCTTTGGGTCGATTGTTCCCTTTTGGAGAGGGGAGGAGAGGGGTGGAGTGAGTGGGGCCGCCCTAACCCCACCCCTGGGCATTGAGCTTGGCCTAGCAGGTGTAAACATCCAGCACTTCTCTCCCCATGAGTGGGCAGTTAAGAACCCCAGGTAGTCATGGAGAGTGCCTCAGAGGAATTAAGAAATTAGAGAGAGGAGAGAAAAAAGTCGATGAATGGAGGGATTTGGGGTGGCGGGAGGTCGGGGGAGGAGGAAGAGGAGAGAATAAGGATATGGAGAGCAGGCCCAGGTGTTCGGACTTATTATATGACCCGATACGTTGTGAGTGAGATAACCTTTCGCATTCAGCGGACCCCACGTAAACCCACCGAGGCCTTTTTCATGGTCAGGGAGTCATCGTAATAAAAGCAGAGAGCTCGACTTTCATTGCCAGCACATGCCTGTGCACTAGACCTGGTTTTGGGACATTGCTACTCTGTTAGCCTCCCCAGTCCTGAGATGGGAATCTTGACAATCAAACAATACTTAGTTGTGGACATTTTTATTTGTTGCATATTTACAAAACACTGTAATGTAATGTTATATATATATATATATATATATATAGTTTTATTTATTTATGTATGTATTTATTTATTTATTTATTAACATGGACACTACATTCAAAGGTTTGGGTTGGTAAGATTTTTATTTTTTTTTAAGGGTGCATTTATTTGTTCAGTAAAAACAACAATATTGTAAAATATTATTTCAATTAAAAAAACTTGCATTGCATTACAGTGTTTTGCTAATATGCAAGATTTTTTTTATATTTTGATATATTTTAAAATGCAATTTATTACTGTGAAGGCAAAGCTGAATTTTTAGTTGCTATTATTATTATTATTATTAATTTTATTATTATTATTTAGTTTTTAACTTAAAAGTAGGAAATCTGATATTGTTATATATAAATATATTATTTTCACCAGTGTCGCAAGATAAAAGCAGACATAGCACATTTACTGCATGCAAATTCTTATTTATATTAATAGTAATTACTAGTAATAATTTCTTCTCACCTAGTGTCAGAAGTGTTGAGCATCATTCTCACATGCTGGCATTTCTGATTTCATTTAATTAATTGCTGACTAAAATCCACAAGTGACCAGTAAATACGTTCTGTGAGTTCAGAAGTTGACCTGACAACATACTGTTACAATACACTGAGAAAATGTATCCGGTATGCTGGATGTTTGGTATGAGAAGGTTTAAAGGGGTCATATGATGCTATTTTCAAAGCTCATTATTTTGTGTATTGGGTATAAAAGAATATGTTAGCATGCTTTAATGTTTAAAAAAATGCATTATTTTTCACATACTGTTCATTATTGCAGATCCTCTATGCACAGTATTTCTAAAATGTGTCGATTTCTACAAAGCCCCTCCTTCGAAAAGTGCAGTGTGCTCTAATTGGGCCAGCTGACCCAGTGCGTTGTGATTGGACGAACATCTCAAGCATGTGACGGAAATGTAACGCCCCTTACCATAATCGTGAGCTTTAGTTTCCAAAGCAATTATAAAAACAGTTAATAATTTACTATATCACAACAGGTGCGTCCTGCTTCAGCTCTACTTGAGCATCCAGTGTGAAGCAGAACACGTAGTGAATCATGTTTGTCGTCTTTTTGCCGCCAGTTATAAGCAGAGAACAGATGATACTACGTTTGTAAACATAAATCCATCTCTGTCTGCACTTGTGATTGTAAGAGCGACAAACAATATGTGTTACTCTACACTTCACCAAACTCTGCATTTGAACAGTCAATAGCAAATAACAAAACATACTTACGGGCTCTGATTCAGAAGCGCCAGATTGTCCTAGCAAAGTTGGAATTGCCCCATTTTTTAGAAACAGCCTTTCTGCACAGCTGTCCTTGTACTCCCCCAGGTTCAGGAAACTTTCCTCCTTAAAATGTGCTGCACACACTCAAACATTTGGGTTGTACTGTTCTGGGACAGTGTTGTAAATAAATGTTAACCACTAATTGCGTCCACTTTCGGAAGGCCAAAATAAGTGATTTTGCTTTCACATATAGAAACACAAAGCGTCTTCACGGCATGGCGGCAACAACACTACTGCGATACCTGAAGCCACACCTTCTTTCTTTGCGGATCCATTTGGGTGGTATTATGCAAATATTTCCACATAGTGACGTAGATACGTGAGGGAGAATTAAATCGAGGCGTTTTCGGCCGGTCTGGATCAGCCTTCTCTTTTAGATAGAAAAATTCCTTTTGTGTGAGGCTTTGAGCTTTGTAACTTTGCAGATCATATACATGCACAAACAGCTACAAAACACACTAAAGTAAAATGAAAACATGAAAACGCATAATATGGCCCCTTTAAAGGGAGCCCAGTGCTTTGGCACTGCATATCATGTTAAAGTGTAAGTGTGTGAAGAAGTGATGTTTTCGTTGATGGTACTGCAGTGGAGAGTGAATGTTTATGGGTAAACAAAAATATGTGAGAAGAGCCTAGAAAAAAAAGACAGCCGTTTAGCATGCACTGGATTAATGACATGAAAAAAAAAACATTCTGAAATGCATTTATCTTCTCTTGAACACTACGGAAATGAAGCCCCATTAAATATTTTCCTTTTCAGGCAACTTAACACCTATGTTGTATTCATATATTTATTTTTGCCTTTCATCGAGGACAGGATGAAGCCTCAATGTGTGAGCACTGTTTAGTTTGCCTCTCTCCCTCTCTCTCACTCCTCACGAAGTGTTATTTACTAGAGAGATATCATCCTCTCTTTAATCCTCTTAGCATTGGATTTCAGTTGTACTTACAGCGTCCTGCACCTGCTAAACTGCTGCCTGCTAAAGCTGCATAAACACGCATAAAGGTGCATCATAGGCTACACTGACTCTCTAGAATTGAGCATGCAGAGAGAGAGGCTTGGCTTTCTAAGATACTTTTTAGCAGGTACTTGGACTGTTCAATTCAGTCCGAGGTCTTGTTAAGAGTAGCTCAGGATCGGGCAGGCGAGTTTCCGCATAAATCGGTTACAAAATTAAGCCATTGCAACTTTGTAGTCTGGAGGTAGCCAACATCAAAAGCTCCTTTAACTGTAAGATGCAGTGCTTAGGCATTAGGTATCAACTCCTTTGTAGATTTAAAATTTCCCGGAGCAAGTATCTGTTTGGTGGATGCCCCGATACCGATACCAGTATCGGTATCGGTGCATCCCTAAAATTAAGCCATTGCAACTTTGTAGTCTGGAGGTAGCCAACATCAAAAGCTCCTTTAACTGTAAGATGCAGTGCTTAGGCATTAGGTATCAACTCCTTTGTAGATTTAAAATTTCCCGGAGCAAGTATCTGTTTGGTGGATGCAAAAATATTTTGGCTTTTTGCATTTGAATAAATGTATTTGAGATTATGACTAAAATGGACCCAATCACTTACATGTTTTAAAACATCTAAGATGAAGTAAAGATGTTTGTTGTGGTTCTTGAAGTTTCAGCCACACACTATATACACTACCGGTCAAAAAGTTAAAGGAATAATTAAGATTAATTGATTGATTGATTGATTGATTGATTGATTGATTGATTGATTGATTGAATTGCTATTGAATTGCCAGCAACCATTAGTCTTCAGTGTCACATGATCCTTTTGAAATCATTCTAATAAATTCTAATAAATAAATAAAAAGCTGCTTGATACTGTCTCTTCTTTACGGAGCCCCTAAAGGTACATGGTGGTGGAAAAAAATTGGCGTTAGAGGAAAAAATATTTTTCAGGTTTTTTTTTGCATTCTCTCACAAAACCTGTTGAGTTCGGATAAACACTTCCTGTTTACTTTACAGCTTGCAGTGGTTCATTCAGCTCTGTACATTCACAATTCACAAAGTGCAGTTTTATTTTGAACTTGGACTCTAGTATAAAGATCAGCCAGTGCTCAGTTCAAGGCACGGTTTTACAGTTTATTAATAAATTATTCTACACACAGGAAAGCAGATAAGCTCAGAATATGAACAGAAAGTGCTAAATTGCACATTAAGTGTTTTACTCACATAGAAGCCGTTATAAAGAAAACACTTAATGAGGCTTAATGAAGATTATAAAAAAAGACCAAATATGCTATAGAAATTATAAAAAATGTTTCAAATTTTTTAATTATTATTTTTTTTAGGCAAATAAATGTAGCTTTGGTGAGTATAAGTGAGCAAAAAATATTTCAAACTTTTGACTTGTAGTACATAAGTACTGTAATAGTACATACTTGTAGTATATAGATGCTGAATATTGTTGAATTTGCAAACATGCCCTTGAACTTGTTAAGCATGTGAGCTCAAACAAAACATGTATTTTGAAGTCCAAACATCTTTCCTGTTAAAAGACCTCGAAAAAGTATTTAGCTAACATTGAGCTCAGACATCAGTCTCGCGGGGTGACAGTGGCACATGTGAGGTTCTTAATGTTCACTCTGTCCCTCGAGAGCTCTGTCAGACCCTCCCTTCCCTCTGTGACTCCTCCGCTTTGTGTGTGTGTGTTATGCACATATATGTGTGTGAGGTATGGGGTATCTCTGGCTGGAGGCGAACAATATGGAATTTGAAATATTAGCTGCCGTTGTGATTGAACATGACTCCCTTATCACCAGGTTGCCAGGTAGGTGCACTATAATGATGACTTATCGCCCGGGTGAGTAACAGCAAGTATATAACAAGATTCACCGACGTGACAAACACCACCCACAGGACACCCTGTACCCGACCTCTCACAGACAGGGCAACAGATGTGCCCCGGTACCTTACGATCCGGCATATACTCCTGTGGCTAATTATGGCATTTGCTAAGTCGACTTTAGAGGGTATAGTCATTTTAATAGCCATTTACCACCTTGTCAGCATTTGTTTTATGTTATGTAGTATACATGACTAGTCTTTCTCTCTGCCTCTTTATCTATCTATCTATCTATCTATCTATCTATCTTTCTGTCTGTCTGCCTGTCTGTCTACCTATCTATCTAGATGAAAAAAATAATTTATTTATGTATTAGTGTATATACATTTATATAATTGTATAAATTACATTTTACAGAAATATTATATTTACATTTTCATTTTGTATATTAATTTAAATTTTAAGTTTTAATTATTATTATAAATATAAATGTGTGTGTGTGTTGTACTGTACTGTATTACATTACATTATATTATATTATATTATATTATATTATATTATTCATTGTCAAAGTGTATGTGTGTGATCTCAGATGATCTAGCCTCCCTCTCACATAAGGGAAACTTTGGGGATACCTTTAATACTTAAAAGTAAAGTTGGAGTAACCTTTAGTTGGAGTAACCATTAGAAACAATTAAATTATTTGCTTATGGGTTGATTGGTTGGTTTGTTTGTTTGTTTTATTTTTATTTATTTGTTTGTTCATTTTTGATATTGTGCCCTTTTTATGAAGAAGGGCATTGCTGTTCTGAAGCTGCATAATAATTGAGCTAAATTATTCAAAATGATTGAAATTGATAATGTGAAGGGAATTACAATGTGCTATGATTTTTCCATAATACTATTATTTTGTATGTTAATGTTTGCTTTTTTTTCTTTTTTCTTGAGCCTTTTGAAGAAAAACATGTATGTTTGTAAGAACTCAGGTTTTCTGCAGCAATAAAAATATCCCTCATGAGGGAAAACTCATGGATTTAGTGTCAGACAAGGTCAGAGGTACAGTCACAGGGTTCAAGCTTGACTTGTCGCTGTCCTAAGTGAGCAACATTTGCTATTTGACTTCTATGTATACAAGTATGTGTGGTGTGTGGGAGCGTGTGGAGTCAGGGGAGTCACTCTGAAGTATTTGGAGGCTTATCATGTTGCATGTCAGAAGAACTGACCAACCTTGCTTCAAGCCAAGGACTGCTGACCTTTGACCCAAGTGTTAAACCAAAAACAGATGCCTCCGAACTGACTCATATCCGGCCCTTAAATAAGCTGGTGAGGAATTTTTTCACCACCTTCAGACTGTTACTTTTATAACTTCATATGTGTCACTTGAGTAAACCTGTATTTAGTTCTGGATTATTTGAAGTGCCTTCTGTTCCTCTGACTTTTATTTTAAAGTTCTTTCCCCTGGTCTTGTCTCCTAGGCCGTTTCTCAATACCAAGTACGCAAAGTTCGGTAATTCTGCAAATGAAACAGCAGCGTAAATGATAACGTCAGTCAGCTCGCCTTGGCTACTCCGGTTATCTTCACTGTATGTATACTATATGACGAAATATGATATCAAACACCACTGCCTCTTTTCGTTTTCTTTTAAACATATTAATAGCCGCAAAAATGTAGTTCGGGGAACGTACGTAATATGTGCACATATACTCTGATTATCTTCACTGTATGTATAATAAAATGAAATATGACAAGCACAACTCTGCCTTTTTTGTTAAATGTCCGTTTTAATGAACAATAATAGCCATTATAAAAGTATAACTATAAAGTGTTGTAAAAGCAAAGATTTTGATTCAAAGATGTATTGATTACTGTTGTTAAACTCACATCTTGGTGTTCTGATATCAGTAAAGGAAACAGAATGGCTTGTCAACGGTACGGCTCTTTTGGCGAGGTCACTCTGATTCTGTTTACTTCGAATATTTACCCTCTGGGCTTTTAGAAAGCATCCTGTAAAAGTTCACCCAAGAAAAGCAGTGGGGAAGAAAATATACACTCACATCTCGGACTGCATTATAAAGTTGCTCCAGGATGCCAGAGCTCATTATAAGAGGAGGAATTAGCTCTGCATAGTTATGTGCTTGATAAATGTCTGGGTGGAATCCTGCTTTTACTTTCTCATCATTTTAGCCAAACATTTTTCCCTCTTTCCCAAATTCTTTTAGCAGCTCACTAATCTTGCTTCCTTTTTTAAATTTGATCACACATAGGGTGGAGATAACATATATACTACAGAGTTTTCCAAATTCGCTCGTACAGGCTTTGCACATTTTAGGTGGCTCACTAATATGATACACCCAGTTCCCCTTCAGGAACTCGAGCTGCGTCGAGATCGCTTTGGGAACGCCCTTGCGTGACCGCGTTCTGAAGCACGTGTCAAATCCGTCCAATGGAGCAGCGGGACGTCACGAGCGGGGTGACGTCAGCACCAGAAAGCATAAAAGCGCATCCGGCCGGGCGCAAACCAGCTTCGATGAAGTAGCGCCTGCAGGGATGCAGGGAGTATGGCAAAGAGACGCAGCGTCTCGTTCCCTCGGGGAACCATGGTTACATACGTAACCTAGAGACGTTCCCCTTCAGGAACTCAAGCTGCGTCGAGATCGCTTTGGGAACGCCCTTGCGTGACCGCGTTCTGAAGCACGTGTCAAATCCGTCCAATGGAGCAGCGGGACGTCACGAGCGGGGTGACGTCAGCACCAGAAAGCATAAAAGCGCATCCGGCCGGGCGCAAACCAGCTTCGATGAAGTAGCGCCTGCAGGGATGCAGGGAGTATGGCAAAGAGACGCAGCGTCTCGTTCCCTCGGGGAACCATGGTTACATACGTAACCTAGAGACGTTCCCCTTCAGGAACTCAAGCTGCGTCGAGATCGCTTTGGGAACGCCCTTGCGTGACCGCGTTCTGAAGCACGTGTCAAATCCGTCCAATGGAGCAGCGGGACGTCACGAGCGGGGTGACGTCAGCACCAGAAAGCATAAAAGCGCATCCGGCCGGGCGCAAACCAGCTTCGATGAAGTAGCGCCTGCAGGGATGCAGGGAGTATGGCAAAGAGACGCAGCGTCTCGTTCCCTCGGGGAACCATGGTTACATACGTAACCTAGAGACGTTCCCCTTCAGGAACTCAAGCTGCGTCGAGATCGCTTTGGGAACGCCCTTGCGTGACCGCGTTCTGAAGCACGTGTCAAATCCGTCCAATGGAGCAGCGGGACGTCACGAGCGGGGTGACGTCAGCACCAGAAAGCATAAAAGCGCATCCGGCCGGGCGCAAACCAGCTTCGATGAAGTAGCGCCTGCAGGGATGCAGGGAGTATGGCAAAGAGACGCAGCGTCTCGTTCCCTCGGGGAACCATGGTTACATACGTAACCTAGAGACGTTCCCCTTCAGGAACTCAAGCTGCGTCGAGATCGCTTTGGGAACGCCCTTGCGTGACCGCGTTCTGAAGCACGTGTCAAATCCGTCCAATGGAGCAGCGGGACGTCACGAGCGGGGTGACGTCAGCACCAGAAAGCATAAAAGCGCATCCGGCCGGGCGCAAACCAGCTTCGATGAAGTAGCGCCTGCAGGGATGCAGGGAGTATGGCAAAGAGACGCAGCGTCTCGTTCCCTCGGGGAACCATGGTTACATACGTAACCTAGAGACGTTCCCCTTCAGGAACTCAAGCTGCGTCGAGATCGCTTTGGGAACGCCCTTGCGTGACCGCGTTCTGAAGCACGTGTCAAATCCGTCCAATGGAGCAGCGGGACGTCACGAGCGGGGTGACGTCAGCACCAGAAAGCATAAAAGCGCATCCGGCCGGGCGCAAACCAGCTTCGATGAAGTAGCGCCTGCAGGGATGCAGGGAGTATGGCAAAGAGACGCAGCGTCTCGTTCCCTCGGGGAACCATGGTTACATACGTAACCTAGAGACGTTCCCCTTCAGGAACTCAAGCTGCGTCGAGATCGCTTTGGGAACGCCCTTGCGTGACCGCGTTCTGAAGCACGTGTCAAATCCGTCCAATGGAGCAGCGGGACGTCACGAGCGGGGTGACGTCAGCACCAGAAAGCATAAAAGCGCATCCGGCCGGGCGCAAACCAGCTTCGATGAAGTAGCGCCTGCAGGGATGCAGGGAGTATGGCAAAGAGACGCAGCGTCTCGTTCCCTCGGGGAACCATGGTTACATACGTAACCTAGAGACGTTCCCCTTCAGGAACTCAAGCTGCGTCGAGATCGCTTTGGGAACGCCCTTGCGTGACCGCGTTCTGAAGCACGTGTCAAATCCGTCCAATGGAGCAGCGGGACGTCACGAGCGGGGTGACGTCAGCACCAGAAAGCATAAAAGCGCATCCGGCCGGGCGCAAACCAGCTTCGATGAAGTAGCGCCTGCAGGGATGCAGGGAGTATGGCAAAGAGACGCAGCGTCTCGTTCCCTCGGGGAACCATGGTTACATACGTAACCTAGAGACGTTCCCCTTCAGGAACTCAAGCTGCGTCGAGATCGCTTTGGGAACGCCCTTGCGTGACCGCGTTCTGAAGCACGTGTCAAATCCGTCCAATGGAGCAGCGGGACGTCACGAGCGGGGTGACGTCAGCACCAGAAAGCATAAAAGCGCATCCGGCCGGGCGCAAACCAGCTTCGATGAAGTAGCGCCTGCAGGGATGCAGGGAGTATGGCAAAGAGACGCAGCGTCTCGTTCCCTCGGGGAACCATGGTTACATACGTAACCTAGAGACGTTCCCCTTCAGGAACTCAAGCTGCGTCGAGATCGCTTTGGGAACGCCCTTGCGTGACCGCGTTCTGAAGCACGTGTCAAATCCGTCCAATGGAGCAGCGGGACGTCACGAGCGGGGTGACGTCAGCACCAGAAAGCATAAAAGCGCATCCGGCCGGGCGCAAACCAGCTTCGATGAAGTAGCGCCTGCAGGGATGCAGGGAGTATGGCAAAGAGACGCAGCGTCTCGTTCCCTCGGGGAACCATGGTTACATACGTAACCTAGAGACGTTCATGGAGCCATAGGTATTAATTTGTAGATGCCAAATTTAGCTGTATTTTTCTTGTTGTGTATGTGTGTGAATAACACAAGTTGTACGTACATGTGTGTAGTTCATAATGTAAAGTTGTCCCCCAAAACAACATTTTTATCCACAATGTTGTGGTCCGTAATCCACAATATAATGGAAGGGTCTCTTGCTTCCAAATCATTTTCATCTGTTTATTGCCAGATCCTGACCTGTCCAATGTAGTGGACACACAGACACATTGCAATAATTGCATTATAATGTTACTTTAATGTAATTAACATAACTAGCTTTAAATTATTGAATATTGAATGCTGCAGTTAGAATGAAAGTCTTTTGTGCTATTTTTAGTTGTTAGTGATATTTAGAAACAGTTTAGGCAATAATAACATTTGGGACAGATTCCTGAATGCAAACTTGCGTGGGTTGGATTAAACCATCAATAAGCACTATCAGTAGTGTTAGGCTCCAGACTAATGATTTATACTCCCTAACATGGGACTGATCTCTATCAGATTGATGAATGCTCCAACCAATCATGTTCCTGCAAACCCACAGCATGTACATACACCAATAAGTGATGATAAACGGCTCCCGTCAGAGTTATTTATGCATTGAAGGGGGCCTAGCATTGGCCTGCCATGAGGTGGAGTTTCCGTAGTCGTTCTCCCGGTCGGTTGTTGGTCTCTTTTTTCCTTTGCTTGCGTGGTTTCATCCTCCCCTGATCTGGAGGTTTTGCTTAGCCTCCCTCACATATGGCTAAGGGATGCGTCCCTGCTAGGGAGAGTCCTGTGGCCCTTGGTTCATCCCACACAATCTTACTACAGAACCCCCCCCCCCAACACACACACACACATACACACACACACACAGAGTTTATGTTCTTCAGATGCCTGTGGTGGACATGGAGGGATGCACATGGGGTATCTGGAGGCCATAAATGGGCTTGTCGTGAAGGAACATGGTTCTTTCTACATCCTGTCTCTGTTTAACAAGTTTAATGTGTGGGTGTTATTGTGTGTCCACTGTGTTCACGTCATGGTGGAATTGCTGTAATTACAAGTTTCCACCTCTGACATATTGCCATCTATCTGTCTGTCTACATGTTCATTTTTGTTTGAGGCAAATGTGTACAATATGAACATTTTAATGTATTTTTGCCTCATGCCAGATTCTACTGTTTGTGGTGTCTGTGGTTTTATTTCCTTGAGGAAATTGTTTATTCAGCTGACACTTTTGATCAGAATTTGACCTTTAAAAACCCTAGGTACTATAGGTATTACTCTTTACTTATTTTATCATTTTACAACAACATCATTAGGAAAATAGCATGGAAGCTACAAAGCATTTAAACATGTATTTATTTATTTATTTATTTGTTTGTTTGTGTGCTCTATAACAGTTAAATACATTTATTTATTTATTTATTTATTTGTTTGTTTGTGTGCTCTATAACAGTTAAATACATTTATTTATTTATTTATTTATTTGTTTGTTTGTGTGCTCTATAACATATAGTTACCATAATTTGTATAGTGTTTAATTGTGTTAATCAAATTATATTTTTTTAAAAATCCAGTTTTTTATTATTTTCACTTGTATTTTATTTTATTTATTTATTTTCTTTTTGCTGCATAACAAAGCATTAAATATGTCTATAATTAGTATATACATAGTAAGTATAGTTTGTATATTGTAAATAAATAGTTATTTATTTACAATAGTAATAATTTGTATAGTGTATAATTTTGATTTACAGAAACAACACATTTTATTAACTGATCTATATATCCATAATCCTGTGTTCTGTCAAGATTAAATACTGTCTTCTATGTGATTGCTGAATTATTACTTTTCTTACTTTTCTTTTAAATCTTTGCGTTTTAATCTTTGGCCACAATCAGTTGTCTTGTGAACAAAGATTCTCATAGTTGCGCGTCTTTCTGAGCTGATGAGGTTCAGATTTTATTGTGCAGGTGAGCCGTGTGTGCTGCTGACCTCAGAGCAGTGGCTTTATGAGCTTTTTTCTCTTCTCATCCTCCTCTGTTTTCCTCTGTTTCTCCCATCTCTACTGTACGTTCAGTCAGAGCATTTACAATTGTCATGGATGAAAGGAGAATACAAGGAGTAATGTTGTCGGCTCACTTGCATTGAACAATGCATCAGTGCAGAAAGGACTCGCCTGTAAATGTCATGTTCCTTCAGAGAGCCAGGACAGATGAGATGCAGACTGCAGTGTGGCTTAAAACCACACACTTACATGCACAGGTGTTCTAATGTGCTTCCAGTCAGAGCAAGGGTCTGGGAAGTGCATCTTCTTGAGCACACAGACTCTTTAATTGCAGAATTTTCCAACTCCAAACTGTTAAACAGACATTGGACCACAGTGCTTGAGCCATCTAAACTAAAGTGACATTTATTGGCCCCTCACGCCCAGGAAAAAACATTGAGCTATTTCCTGTTGTGTCCCATTTCGCAGTAGGAGTGTATTCCCATGCATTTGATATGGCCATATTAACCATGCACTCGTGAGCTCAGTCCATAACTCATGACTCAGGCTGAAATTTACAGCTCTTCACTACATTAATACATTCTCTGGGTGTGTTTTTCCCTATTGACCTAATTCCCATAATACCGTTTTTCAATAAAGCGCGCCACATGCAATGTTTGTGTACTGTCTGTCAAGCATTTTGGCTTGAATGATGCTCTTGGTTATAATAGAATAGGTGATATAGGTAATACAGGGAAGTGATGAAGTTTTGTTTTTAGTGTATTTGCCCTTAGTAGGCAGTCCACTTCATGAGGAGGAGTCAGGCTGGTTTTTATTTGTTACAAAGTGCAAAATCCTTTTTACTGCTGCTTTAAATGTCCTTGTTCCCTCCACTGTGGTTTTCCTTATTTAATTAAAAATCTTATTTCCCCGTCTATTTAAACATTCTTAATTGTATTTATTTTGTTTGTTTGTATGTTTATTTGTTTATTTGAGTTGCAATGGTAAGGTAACACTTTACAATAAGGTTCCATCAGTTAATCTTAGTTCATGTATTAACTAACAAACAATGAACAATACATTTATTACAGTATTTATTCATCTTTGTTAATGTTAGTTAATGAAAATACAGTCGTTCATTGTTAGTTCATGTTAGTTCACAGTGCATTATCTAATGTTAACAAGCACAACTTTTGACTTTAATAATGCATTAGTAAATGTTGAAATTAACATTAAGTAAGATTAATAAATGCTGTAGAAGTATTGTTCATTCTCAGTTCATGTTAACTAAAGTTAACTAATGTTACTAATGAACCTTATTGTAAAGTGTTACCAATGGTACTAAATCTTGCTGATGCTGATAATTATCTTCATGTTATGTCTAACATTAAAATGATATGCTATAATATTGTATAAATGTAAAATTGAATGCAACAAGTGAATTTAGGTGTCACAACATAGCTTGCTAAGAACAATTGATATCAATTTTAAGTTTGCTAAAAAAAACAATAACTGTGTTATTAAATTATTAGTATTTGTAAAGATTAACTTCTTTAAGTAAGCATTAGATGATGCCAGTGCAATCTACATTCATGCATTCATTCATTCATTCAAATTATTCAATAACACAAAAAACAACACATTTAGAAATTGCTAGTAAATTTAACAAATAATTACAAAGAAATGGCAAGTAACACATTTATTTAAACATGACATTTTAAAGTATAAATACTGAAATAGTATTTTCTCATAAAATATATCTTTTTTATTTATTTATTTACACTGAAAAGATAATGTTATAGAAACAATTTTCACTCAATTTTGCTAGTAAATTTCACAATTATAAAGAAATGGATTGAATTAAATGACATTTTGAAGTAGAAAAAAAATCTCAAATAATCTTTATTATCAACTTTGAATTATTTTTACTGAGTATGTATTTATTTATTTAGTTAGTTAGTTGTTAGTTGGTTATTTTCCACTTGTATTGGATGGACACAGTAAATATGGGAGGACAAGGAAAAAGAGAAGAAACAGGATTGGAACACAATGTGTTGGCATTGATCCTGAATCTCCTATCTGAGTACTGCAGCTCAACACTGTAAAAAATAAACTGTTGAGAAAACATAAAAAAACAAGGCAACTTGAGTTGCAGTAAGACTTTTGAGTTGTTTCAACAATTCTTTTATAGTTCTTCTAAGTATCAATACTGCATTCAGCCAACCTAAATTAGTTTGTTCATGCAATGATTGTCTTATTTTGCTAATAAACATATTCTTGTCACAGCAACTGAAACAACAAGTACTGTTGTTGAGTAATTGTATTATTTTCTGTTTCCTGGATGAAAGAAAAAGAATGTGTAAATAGTCAATTTTTCCGTCTATTTACGAATGTCAAACATGGACTTATTCTTTTATCTGTTTATCTCAGTAAAATTATAATTATGGTATCAAGAACATAATGAAATGTTACAAATGTTATAAACATGGACAACATTGTCTTTGTTTGTAAAGCATCCTACAAGACTAGGATATCCAGGAGGTTTAAGTGGTTGAACATGCTCTAGGCCTCAATACTTGACACACAAACCTCAAGAACGGTGGCAATCAACAAATGTAAAAAAAGATGAGCTCTTTAAATCACTGCGCAACAAACAACTAACAATAATGACAAAACAACAGCGAAAAAGTTTAAATGAAGCCAGCAAACAGCAAAATATATAATAACCCTATAACAGTATCTGCATAATTTATTCATGCAGCAATGCATGAATGGGAACTCACAAAGCCGTAACATTTCAGCAATATGAAATTCTTTGTTCAGACAACTGTGTTTGACTAGTTGGGACAACATTTGGGGTCTGACAAAGGCTTTTATGTTCAATTCTGTTGGTCTGACAAGGTTTTTTATGTAGTTTCACATAAAATTTCTTAGTATTTGAGACTCAAAAGGTTTTGGTAGCTGGAAAATATGCAGTTGCATTTTTTACAGTGAACATGTCTTGATCACATGAACTAGCCACTAGGCCTTGCCTCTAGCTGGTGAGTTAGAGCTTTCAGTTGGTGGATCAAATGTTTGTGTATTTTTGCACATAAATAATCATTTGCAATTTTACATTGACCTGATGATGCAGATTTGAACTCACTATCTGGCTCTATGGTCTGTGTTCGCTGGACTCTGGTGCAGTGATTGGAATGATAAGTGCACAGCATGCAGAGTCAGGCCTGTCAGATGCTGCTGGAATAGCCATCACTGTTGAATGATAAAATCCCTGCTCGCTCTCACTGTTTGAAAAAGACATTACCTCTAACCTTACTTTATACATTCTTCAATATAAAATTACACACCTATCTTATGTTTTATGTTTTTGTGATTTGTCTTATATGAGAAGGTAATTTAACATAATATTATAATTGGTGTTTCTTTGAAATCTATTTTATTATTTATTTAGAAGCTCTTATGCTCCACAAAGCTCAGTATGTTTAATGATCATCTGCTTTTAAAGAAGCATATTTTTTCTTAATTTACTGGCATTTGCATACAGTTAGCAAATGATTCTTGATTATTCTATACTTATTATTGCACGTTGAATCAAGATGCCTTGTATCTCAGATCCTGTCCATAAGGAAGTGAAATTACTCTCTTCAACAGTCATTCAGAGCATTTAATAAACTCTTCTGGAGATGTCTAATTAAGATTCCTAAATCAGCTGGAGTCATTTAGTCATTTAGTTTACTCAATGACAAACATTAACTTACTATTCATTTATTGGAAATTTTACAGTACTGAGAAACTTAGTTTTTGATAAAGAAGCTCTATGGTACTTGATTCATTGCTAGCCTTAAATGTTAATATGTGATGCTAATATACAGTACTGTCTGTTTTCTTTCTGTACCTAAAATACATATTTTACAGTCACTGTTATGCACATTGATCATAAACACATGCTAAAAGGCTTCCTACCAGTGGCCATCTTTCACAAAACCTAACATCTAGCACAGTTTTATCATAGGTAGAATGCTAAATGTTTCAATACAAGCATTTCAGTCAAATGTAATTTAAGCAATATTTCAAATCGCGTAAATGGCAACCCATGCACACAATGAATGGCGACTGCAAAGGCCGAATCCCGGACATTTTGGGCGATTTAGAAATCCCGGCTGGACGCATTTTTTTAGGTCCAAAAAGAGGACTTGTACAGGAAAAATAGGACATATGGTCACCCTATTTAAACATGACAGAAAGAGTGAGAATTGTACACTTTGTCATTAATTTGTGTCTGAGAAAACTGACAAAATTGTGGTTTTATAACGGATACACACTAACTGACAGCAACAGCAGGTCTAGTGTGGTTGTCCACAGGGTGGGGGTCTTACTTTAACATCACATCACATCTGTGTTTTGCTTTGATTTACTTTTCTTTGCTTCTCTCTCTCTCTCTCTCTCTTCTTTTTTTCTTTAGCTAGTTTTTGGTCACTGGCAATCTGGACAATTTCAGCATGCAGAATGCTAATATACACTTTGCACAAAATGGGCCTGAAATTCTTATTTTTTTAACAAATGATCAGGAGGTGGTTCAGAAAACGTTGATAACCACAGGAGGTCTAATTATTAAGTAAATATAAATAAATGTATATAATATGAGCTATTCTAATTTGTTATATTTAATTTCAGAGGGGTTAGCAAAGTTAAATTTGGGACATGTCCTAATAGACCAATTTGGAGTAGATGTCACAGTTACGTCACTTGCAGCTGCGCGCATAATGGTGGCAGAAAAACACTAGGAACAAGTGGAGGGAAACGGGTAAAATCCATGGAATAAGAGAAAAAATTTATTGTTGTGCCTTCGGATGTCAGAATCGGAATGCAAATAATTTTGATATAGCACTGTCATCAAAGACACCATTTGAAGCTAAACGCAGACGTTTAAACGGACAGACTATGGATGAAACCTGCTATGATTACCCTACTTTTAAAGCATAAATTTGATTTAAACAATAGGTCTATATAATATTCATATAGGGGACATATTGTATTAGCCCTACAGTTGAAATACATGCATAAAATACTATTTAAACCTTTAACATTTTACATAACATTTACCTATTTTATCTCACAATTCTGACTTTTTTTTCTTGCTAATGCAAGTTTATATCTCCTAGTTCGGACTTTATAACTTTATTCAAGTCAACAATTGCGAGTTTGTCAATTCTGAGGAAAAAAGGCCAGAAGTGTGGGATTATAAACTAAAAAGAAAGAATGACAAGTTGATTTTTCTTACCATAATTGTGAGATATAATCTCGGAATTGCAAGAAAAAAGTCAGAATTTTGAAATATAATCTCAAAATTACATTTTTTATTATTTTATTCCATGGCTTGAATAGACTGCTACGTTAAAACTGTCATTTTCTGTCACCAGATAGGCTCCGCCCACAAAAAACGTCATCACTGTTTGCAAACACTGAAATTGGTCTACACAGTTAAAACCCTGATTTGAGCATTAAATAAAAATGTTGTTAAGTTATTGCCTTATTTTTCTCTCCTTTTTCAAACTTTTAATTACTCATGAAAAGATTTTCATTTGGAAAATATGTGCCATGCACCGATTTATGAGCCATTTACAAACACATTTTTTTTTTAACAATTGCATTCATAACATATTAGTATGTATTTTTTAGTTTAGGTAAGGTTAACAGTAAATGAAGATGATTGGCAAGCTGTTATAAATAAAACACTCTCACTATCACCACTTCTGCACACTGTGCCTGAATCGACTCATCTCGTCGGCAAACACTAAATCTCACAGCAATGAAATGTCACGTTTCACCTCTCTGTCTGTATTTTCTTGTTGACTCTGTTTAATATTTTGTCAGAGGATTTGCTTGCTCCTATCTGGATTGTTTAATCCCCTGCACTGTTTCTGGCACCAGAACATGTAAACGGCAGTCTCGGTTTACTTGTCACTCTTTGAGTAGTTGGCTAATTTTGTTTAGTTTCACACCGAGTCACTTAGTTCTGTTTGTTTTGATAATTACAACCATAGTTCCTGGAGGCTATCCTTGCCCAAAAGGACGATTCAAAGAAACTGAGAGACCTGGGCCTCAAGACCTACTGACACCTCTACACCTCCCAAAGAGGCTTGTCAAGGTCACCTCTAATTATCACGTTCTTGTTAGTTCAGCACCTAGTCTTTGACGTGCAGCATAAATTACAGTCCATGCTACAACTTATTCCGGCCAAGAACTGCCCACTTAGACCAGAAAAGACCATTTGACTGACATTTAAAGCAACCTACCACAGTCCAGGTTGCTTTTTATGCGCTTTCAAAGATATGATGGCACTTATCTGACAAACTAAAAGTTGTTCTCAGAGTGCTCATTGTCCAGTATATCAACTCTTTGCCAGATGCATTTCAAAAAAAGGTTTAAAACTGTCACTGGGGTGGTACCCTTTCAAAAGTGAATATGTACTTTTAAAGTACTAATATATGTACATAGACATATATAAAGACATATATGTCTTTACTGCCACTTTTGATCGATTTAATGCATCTTTGCTGAATAAAAGCATTCATTTAATTATTTTTTTTTTAAAATCTCTTCTCAAACTTTTGAACGGTAGTGTATATTAAAGGTGAACTAAGCAATTTTTGAAAAACGCTTTTGACCACAGTGTCGGACCGAGTCCCAAAACACATTCGCAGCCAATTAGCAGTAAGGGGCGTGTCTAGCAATGATAGGGAGAAGAGAGCGCTCAGTGAGTGCACAGGACAGATATTAGCAGATCGACTATAGATAGCGAGAGATGGCAGATAAAATAAGAGGAAAATTTCAGAGGAACAGAACATTAAAAAGAAGGGTTACGATCAGGCAAGAGGTAGGACCAGTGTAAATATTGGATCAGCGTTTCGGCGGTGCGAAACTCAAGGAGCGGGAAGGCCTGGAATCGGACGCCGAGGTTGCTTGGTTTCTTCTTGATAGGTGAGACTGCTGTGACGTAAGAGTTCTGTGGTTCTGCAATCGGTCACTGTTGGCCATCGTCGTTGCCAGGGTTGTGTACATATGTGTGGGGTGGAGTTATCAAAATAGGGGTGAGGTCCTGTTGGGGTATGGGCGTGTTTGTTTTGGTGCTTTCAAATATCACACATCGTTTGGCAAAAATCGCTTAGTGCACCTTTAGTCTGAGTGGACTGTGGGCGACCCATTGGTGTACCATCTGATGCTGTGGCTCATGAGCACTATTTAGACTTCAGCAAATGTAAACTCATTCAAACTCATTCAAAGCTATACTTTTAATAATATCTGACAAATTGAGCAAAGCACCATAATGTTAAGGGAATAATCAGATAATCAGTGCTTTTACTTTTGACTTTTTCCTTTCAGATGAGACATCATCTTCTGTCAACTCTCCCACCCGCCATCTCAGTGTCTTTTTCTGGCTCTCTCTTTTCTTTCTCTCAGTTTTCCCCTCTCTTCCTGAGGGGAACAAAGCGTGATCTTAGCCCTGGCTTGATCCCTGCGCTCTGAGCAGATTGTTCAGCCAGGATTAATATTCTATGGCACTTTGATGTCAAAACCACATATCACAAAAAAGGAGTAGAGAGGAGTAGGAAAGGACGATGAAAGAGGTATAGAGTAAGATAGAAGAAGTGCTATGAATGTGATAGATTCCCTTTTGGCAAGTAGGGACCAGATGTATAATCTGGTCGCTGCTTGCCAAGGAAGCAGATGCCCCCCCTACCCTTCATCCCCCCTTGGCAAGGCGTGTGATACTCCATACCAGGGGCCGTGTTTGTACAAGTGCATCACCTCGGCTACCATGGGGGGGTCAATGAGGGGGTGGTGGCCTACGCAGGTTTGCTCTATTGGCTCTCTTCATCGGTGTCGCTGGCCCCGAACATTAGAACAATCAGTCCCCCACCCACAAACCCTCCAGCCTGACTGGTTCAGTAGAAAGGGGGCGGAGGGAAAACAAACAAATGGAGTGCAATATTACTGGATGAGGGTGCTTAGGCTGGTTTTAGAGGAAGGTGCCAAAGGTGAGAGCATATTGTGGGCGAGAGAGCACCCATAATCTTCTCCAGACGAGGGCATGGAGAGCTTTGCCCCTCTGCAGTAATTACATTAGAGTCAAATGAATCCCACGTATCTGACAGAAACACATTTTTGCCCTCGAGGAGAATCCCTGGCTAATTGAGATCTGCCAGCAGAGGAGTCGAGCAGGCACGAGAAGGGCCTACCTATGCTATGAAGAGCTTTAAAGGGTTATTTGGGAGAGTGTGTGTTTTTGTTTAAGGATCAGTGTTGGGGAACGATTATTTTAAAAGTAACGTGTTACAATATTGTGTTATGTGATAGAAAAAAGTAATTATGTTGGATTGGTACGTTTTGTGTAAAGTAATGCATTGAGTTAATTTTGCATTATTTCTTCTCAAATTAAGCTAAATATGTCTAGAAGTAGAAGAGAGTAGAAGAGTTCTGCTTAGCTTGCCTTTTTTATTATTAGACAAGTTCTTCTCAACTTTTGTTTGTCCCGAGTCCCGAGTTTGCGTGCAACAATATAAGCTAGGACAAGAAAAGGTGCATCTCCCAATGGCGTAAGTGTGTTTACAAAGAAATCTCAATTACTGCAAAGAACTGGCACGACACTCTCTGTGTCTCTAAGTATTGTGCCTTTCAAGTGGAGTGGAAAATATTGTAATTACGAGCTCCGAGCACGAGTGATCAAGTGAAGGTTTTTTTTTGTTTTGTTTTTGTTTTGTTTTGTTTTACGTGTGGGAAACTTGCAATTTTAAATGATACACAAGTTGCCGAGTTGTGGTTATGGAAGGGGTGTGTCAAGTTGAAAAACTGGATAGTATCATATAATTTATCTATAATCTATACATAGAGATCAGTGAGTGGAATGCAAGTCTGTAGTGAATTAAAATGATAGATTTTGCAAGTTATTTTAATTTGCTGTATTTCAGTCATTATAAATTTGTGATGTATGGAACAGCTGATAGATAAGTTTAAAACGAATCACTCGACTTATGTAACACAAATATTTACTTTTGATATCATGCATAAATGAGTGATAAAAATAAATAATAATTTTCACCATTTCGAATTTAGATGTAGTTTATTATTCACAATATAATTATTTTGTTTAGGCTATTGTTATGTTATACAATATTGTTATGTAATGCGAGAAATGTCAAAATAATGAAAGTCTGACTCTAATGCTGCGTTCAAGTCCTCCTGGGACGTTAGTACTTACCAGTTGACAAGTCGTCATTACGACGTCAGGTGCGTCCAAGTCACTTTGGTCGGAACAAGATGGCGATTTAACATTTCTACATAAAATTCAACGATTGTTTTTTAACTCTACATCTATAAAATGATGAATAAAGAATGTGCATCATTGTGTTTTTGCTTTTTTCTATTTTTATTCAATTTATAATTAAGGTAATTATACAATAATATAATATGTTGTACATGTATCTTATATAGTTTTATTGTACATTACAAAAAAAGTAATTACAGTCAATACAGACGCTGCATATCTATAGTTTTTGGCTGCGTCCATTGCATCCAACACGTTTTTTTTACTGACACGCCCCCAACTCTGAAACTCGGGCCTTATAGAAAATTTCGAGTTTCCCACTCGTATTAACGACTTTGTGGTGGCGTTTATGTGCGTTCAACTCGTAAATACCATGTATCCGACATGACTTGAATGCACCATGAGTTACGAGTTTCCCAGCTTGAAGGCAGCATATGATAACCCTCAAGAACTACAATACCCATCATGCTTAGCCATGCTACAGCGCTTCCTGATATAGCACTGTTTCTCTTTTGCATTTGTATTTGCTATATGCATTATAGAAAATAGAAAACTTAGAAAGCTTAAGTTGCATTGCTTCATTAATTGCAAAAGTTACGTGACACATAATGCTTGTACCATGTTACCCCTAACACTGTTGTTGATCAACCAGTTCATTTTGTGTGTATGTGTTAATGTGGTGTATGTAGCAATGGTGTTTTCTAGTAAAGATATATAGGCTGAGTTCATGTTCATGTTTTTGTGTGTATTTGTTTGCATGGGCATGGATTGTGGGTATAAACATGAGTATGTCCTTACTTCTACACAGAAATGCTGGATTGGGATGGTTAGCCTAACCTCACACTTCCCTTAGCCTTTAACAGTGATGCGGATAACAGCCTCTATACATTTCGCATCCGTCTCCTGCCAGCTTTTCAGTGGTCATTAAAAGCCAGCCGTTATCAGTCTGCACAGGATGGATTCTCTGACGATGCAGGTTGAGAATCCCACTTCAGGTAACAGGTCCTTATCTGCCTCCTGATTGCCTCCGCGCTGGCAATCCGGCTGACGTTGGCGTCTCAATCAGTCTTTAAATAATCTGCCTGGCTCTCAGGGAGGAGGACGCTCTCTGCTGGAACAGGCGACTTTTAATACCCGCTTCAGCTCTGAGATGGGAAGCAACAAAAAACTAAATCTAAGGGGACGTGCTGTTTTAATGCAAGGACGCTTTCACACTAGAGCTTTTGGTGTGGACTTCCATCCATTTGAGTTTAGTTCATTTGGTTGGTGTGATGGCTGTTCTCCCAAACGCACCCGAGTCTGCTTGAAAGATCTGGTACAGTTAGCCATTAATATTAAAGAAATACATGTCCTATAAACCGCTATTGATGATACATAACTGTTTTTTACACTCTTAATATTTAAAGTTCAACTCTAGCACTTTTGTCCTGCCCTAATCTCTTTTTATATTGTTCTTTGGTATGTAAAGAGTGGTATGTTTTTGTCAACACCATGAGTAACACTAAAAGTACCACTTTTTATCGTTTGGATTTACCACCAAAAGTTTACATGCACAAATCGTGCATTTGCATTTGTTTGCTGTAAGAACTGCAAGAGATGCAAGTGCAACTGCAAGAAATTTTGTACTTTTTTTCCCAGAAACAAGCAGCTTTGAAGAACGTATTATACTATAATGAATTTAACTGGGATTATTGCTCCCTGGAAAGGCTTTTAAGTCAGAGTAACAGTGAATAAAATACATGTCTATGTAAAATTAGGGGTTTGATGTCCTATGGCTTGTATTACTGTATATACAGTGGGTACGGAAAGTATTCAGACCCCCTTAAATTTTTCACTCTTTGTTATATTGCAGCCATTTGCTAAAATCATTTAAGTAAATTTTTTTTCCCTCATTAATGTACACACAGCACCCCATATTGACAGAAAAACACAGAATTGTTGACATCTTTGCAGATTTATTAAAAAAGAAAAACTGAAAAATGCTCAGTATTTAGTAGAAGCACCCTTTTGATCTAATACAGCCATGAGTCTTTTTGGGAAAGATGCAACAAGTCTTTCACACCTGGATTTGGGGATCCTCCGCCATTCCTCCTTGCAGATCCTCTCCAGTCTTTCCGTACCCACTGTATGTTATCAGCACAAATGACTTTGTCATTATGCTTAATAATGTTAAATAACCTTGTCTATCTGATTTCAAACCAGACTGATTTCAACTTTTTTTTTTTTTTTGCCATTTTCTGCAGTGCATTTGGGGGATCTGTTGAATTGATTTAAACATGGTAAAATGTGTTAATTACAGCTTAGAGTACTTCACTCTTGTTCATAGTTGAACGCATCAGAAAATGTCCAGTCAGACATACTTAGTGAGCTGTTTCTACCTCCAAAGATGCCTTGTTATTGGCCAAAGACATGGTTGCATATATCGTTCACAGAAAAGAAATTCCCATAATGCATCATTAGCTTAGCAACATGCTAATGTAAACCTGTATTGAAGCCAGAGGCGAGTATTGCACATGTACTGTAGTTCCTGATGCTGAGTGTTCCAAATCAGTCACTTACAGTATGCTGTTGCTTGGCAGTTATAATGCGGCCGATGTAGGCAGCAGGCAGCTCTCTGGGTTGCGAAGCAGAGCTAGAGTGTTTCTCTGTGCACAGTGCATCAGTTTCAGTGAAAGGAAGGAGCCCTGTGTTCATATTAGTGTGTGAAAGTCTCATTCTGCCATATTGATATTCCATCATTCCTTGAGTGCTCTCTTGGGCTCCTCTTTTTCCATCTTTCTTTCCATCTCTCTCTCTCTCTCTCTCTCTCTCTCTCTCTTTCTCTAAGTTTCTGGTGATTATGGATGTCGTTCCTGGGGAGAGGTGAGTCTAGGCTGGAGCTGTCAGCCAGAGCAGGATTTGTCTGTGTAAAAATAGAACAAGGCTTCATATCTCAGAGAAAAGGTCAAGAGCAGGTGGTGTTAACTCTTTGTCAGCTCTGCACTTCTACCTGAAATGAATCATGTTAAACATGTCAAGCTCCTGCTAAAATGATGCTGAAAGGAACAAAAACAGATTTTTTCCCTCAGTGCCTGGAAGAACTAAAGCTTCCATCATTGGGTTTTGGCTTTTGTAAACTCTATAATGCCAATTGGGGATATCAAATCTCTGCCTTATATTTTTCTCCCTTCTTCTGTGGCCTGGCTGTGTATTGACACATCCTGAGCAGAGGAGAGTGATGGGTGACTCCTACCGCTGTTTCATGATCCCTCATCAGTTTTCCTGACTACCCAGCAGAATCTCATGTACGTCGACAGTGCTTCCTTAATGTCACCAGAGCAGCTGCTCGGTCTTCGTGACCCAAAATTGTCCTTCCCATCCAAATAATATTTTCCAAATGCTCAACAAGCAAATTTTGGAGGAATATTTTTGGTTTCTGTTTAGTGAAGTGTCTACTGAAGATGAGTACCCTAACAGATGGAGTAGTTCCCTCTCTTTTACCTCCGACACTTCTGATTTGACTTCATGTCAAGCTCTCTCTGAACTCCAGACAAGCCCACTTGTGGCACAACAATGTCCATTTTAGCAGTTTGATACAGATTTCATTTTTCTACTTGACTGGGATATTAATAATTAAACACTGCTGATTGTTTAAGTTCCGTGAACTTGCCTGCTGATTTCCATGATAAGTGCTCTCATTCATGGCGCTTTTTGGAAGAAATGCACAGAATGCCCCAGCTGATGAATCTCTGTTGTGGCACTGTTAGTATGTTTTTCCAAGCTTTCAGATGACACATTATGACATTATTGACTGTGATAAATATGCTTCCTTGCAGCTTTTTTATTTATCTCTCTTCCAAATCCAGAAAAATCTTTAAAAAAAATTTAGATTAAAACTTATTTTATGTTGGTTTCATCTGATTTTGAAAAACGTTTCAAGAAAACATTTTCAAGAAAAGTTTAAATGTAATGCATTTCAATTGAAATGCCACATGGTGTCATCCATCAATTAAAAAATACCAATAATGTACAGTTTTGTTTTGTTTTTTACTTATCTTTCTTTTCAAAAATATTTTAAACTACATTTAAAAAAATAAAAAGTAAAAAACAGAATCACTGAGTTGTAAAATTAATTCACAAACATTATTAAGAATTTCATGAATTCATGCCATTGCACCATATGACATTTTACAAAAAAATATCAAAACACATTATAATAAATAAATTCAAACATGCTCATCATAGAATTTATATATTTAAGTAATTATATGTATAAAATGCATTTTTTATGAATAAATTATCTGTACAAAAAAAATGTTATACAATAATTTATTTAAATATACAACATAAATTCTTTTGCCAGTAATAGACACAAATGAACTCTCAAAGTCTCACTGAATATCCCAAACCCACAAATATGACTATTTCTGCCCTTCTCTTTGCCATCTCCAATCATCTCTGTCTTCAGAGATTTTGTGGTACATGGATTGTTATTTATATGTTCTCTCTTGGCTCCTAATTTTGAGTTAATCATTGTTTTCCATGAATATCCACCACAACTCCAGATTTAGTCATAGTCAAGTGTTGTTCTTGCCATTAACCTCCACTCTACCCGCTGGACAGCATTAATAAGGCTCTCTATAAGTCAAAGATATTGAGAGAAACTTCACATTAGCACGGAAATGGACATGATAGTAAAGCACTTAGCAAGTGAGACTGGGACATCAATGGCCAAAGTGGGATGTCAATAGCCACTTACGTTAACGCGCTTGACGTATGCTGGCTGTGTCAATAACAATGAGGAACTGTCAGTGCTGTAACCTTTGCACTGATTGACTCCATCCAACGTTCACCCAAAAATAGGCCTGAACTTTCTCTGGTTTGTTATTCTCTGCATTATGCTGCACCGTAAGAAAAATGTGGACAAGCAGTTGAACAAACAGACAGTTACATGTACTTTTAATTAACTATTAGGATGTCAGGAGATGGAAAATAAGGTTGGCGTACTTTGCGGGATGATATCTGATAAATCTGTCTCCTAAAATAAGTAAAGTTTCCATGCACCTAAATAAAGGCTTCACACTAGGAGGCTGCCCACAAATATGCTGGGGTTTGCCGGCTCCCATAAAGGCTACCCACGGGGTGGCTGAGAGAACAAGATGAACCGAGAGAGACTATTTGTGTTTGTGTGTGAAACTTGATGCATCAAGGGGAAAGAGGGGTCTCTCAGACTGTTATTCTCCTTGGTGTCATTGACAATGCTACAGGCGGATGTTGTTTTGGCCTTGTGTACGTCCTATATACACATACACACACAAAGTCACACAGTCTCACGCACAGAGGTGACAGTAATGAATGATACAGTGACACTAGAGGAACATGCCAATGAATCTGAAAATGCTTCCTCATTTACTCTATCAAACATGGTATCACTGGAAACTATGGTTGAGGGCTGTAAAGCTGATTTAATATTTTTTGGTTTTAGTGCCAAATGTGTTGGGAATCATGCATTCATATTGAAATGTGCCTCTGTGAAGTTATTCTCACATACATCCTGTTTGTACGTTTCTTGCTTTGTCGTCATTTGTGTGTGTAATCTGGTGAGTGCTGGGCTGCATGGTGGCTGCCTCTCTTGTTCTCCCAGCTGTCCTAACATGGTGCTGTGTTGACTGTAAACACAGCTGCAGGTCAGAGTACCAGACTGGTCAGACACTGGGTCAATGTAGAGAGAGGGAGCGAGAGAGGGAGGGAGTGATGGTAGACTCATTTTAGAGAACGTGCATGCTACAGTAATCTTCAATTCGAGCTGAACACGTGGAACATCACCCTTTGTCTCGGTCTTTATGTAAGTTAAACATTTAAAAAAGAACATATTGATATTGTTTTAGATAAACAAAGAAATTCACACATTTTTAATTTTCCAAATTATTATTGGGGCCACTATATGTCAAAAGGAGATACAATCTGGACTTTTAATGGACTTTTTATGGTGTTAATTTTCCAGGGTTAAAAAGTGTTGATTCTGGTGTTGATGTGAAAAACATCAACACTTGCAGTGTAAATCAGTGTTCAGAGTCAGTGTTATTACAGTGAGTTGACATAATTGACACTGGTGATGAGTTGATCCTATTTCCGGTCCTTGCACATTATTTCTGTTTTGATTAATGGCGGATGACCACGAGGAGCGGAGAGTGTTCACACAGGTATAATATATTTTTTAACTACCTAATTCTGTCAATTTTCATATTTAGTTTCATATTATTCAACATTTAGAATAATATTTGTAAATTCAACAACATTTTGTTAGTGATTAGTTTGCACATTCGACATGACAAAAAAATTTACAATAATTTCTGTGATTCATGTAATGTTCTGTTCATGTTCTGTTGAAACAAATGAACATAAAGCAGCATTTATATATATGTCCCAATTCCTGGGGCTCAAGTTGTTTGCGCTGGCAAATTTTGGCAGTAATATGCACTTTGTATCATATTTTAGTACAGCCATGCATTATATTCCATAATCTTGGCCCGTTTAAATGTAAGTGAGCAGAAAACAGTTAGGCACCAATATTTTTTAAACATGCGCCAGACTTTTGTTCATCTTCAAAACACAAATGTAGCTAGTTATTTTAATGAAATTTGAGAGATTCCTATCCCTCCATTGACAGTTTACGCAAATACCACTATGACGCTTCAGAAAGTTCATAAAGAAATCGTAAAACTAATCCATATGAATTGAGGGGTTTATTCTATATTTTCTGAAGAGACTCGATCACTTTATGTGATGAACAGATTTAATTTATATAACTTTTTATTCAACATTTATCAACACAAACATCTGATATGGTAAACGGAAGCTCAAGCATGAGAACCAGTGAGGTTCATTCTGGTGTTATGCAGTATCGTTTGAGCTTGCACAAAACTGATTGTTTGCTGATCGCTGTTTGTGAATAAAAGCCTAAATTCAATCTGTCCATCATTCATATAAGGCGTCCGTTTCTCGTCAGAAAATTTGGGCTAAACTGCTCAATTCATATAGATTAGTTTTACAATCTCTTTATGAACTTTGAATGAGTTTTCATTAAAGTATATTCACTTGTGTTTCAAAGATTAACAAAAGACTTTCAGGTGTGGAAAAACATGAGGGTGAGTAAATGATATCAGATTTTTCATTTTGGGTGAACTAACCCTTTAAAGTGCATTTCATCATTAAACGTTACTAGTGCCGGATTTTATGCATTCATCATTGCACATATATAGTAATTTTATTTTCCCCCTCTCTATCCTTTAATCTAATTTTTGTTTTTGCTGTTTACAATCCCGCACCTGCACCAGTATTAAAGGCCATCTCAGTCAGAGGAGGAGCACCAGCTATACCTACTGGTATTGAGAAGGATCAAGGGCAGGATCGCCTTATTCTGTGTGGTTGGACAAGCACCTCATCCCTTCTGGCGGAACCAGAAGAGCATCATGTATTTCAGAGCATGTATTTAAAGGTGACATATCATGAAAATCTGACTTTTCCAGGTTTTAAGTGCTATAATCAGGTCCCCGGTGCATCTACCAACCAATGAAAAAGATTAACCCACTAACTTTATTTTGGTAAGTCTTTTTCTGCAAGCGTCTGAGAAAACGAGCACGTCTGATTTCGCTCCCTTGGTGACGTGGCAAAGGGATCTCATTATAATATTACTGCCCCTTAATCTGTAAGTTTCCACCCACGGCGCCGTTATTGTGTTTTTTATTGTAAAAAGGGGCATAATATGTCTCCTTTAAAGTACTAAGATATTGTAAGTTGAGAGTACTTCTAACAGCCAACATTTTGAAGTTCTACAGGTCTTTTGACCTGCAGATTTCACATGGGGGATATGATGGTGAATTTTTAACTTTGTTTTAACTGTTGTCTAAGACATGTCCTTGTTGAAAATATAGGTTCAAACTGATGCAACGTGTTGGTTGTTATTGAATGAAAATTATGTATTTTTAGTTCAACTGAATGCAGAATACATTTAATGACAAATCAGGGTTTGTATGAACACTATATTAGTGTGGAAATAACCCCCTTGGTGTTAAGCTATTGACACACCTAGTGTAGTTTCAACACTAACTTGGTGTAAATGAGGGGGGGAAACACTAATGGTGTTAACAGTGAACACTTACAGTGTTGTTTTTTAACTCTATGCAAGTGTAAAAAAGTAACACTATTTAAAGTGTTAGTTTAACTCTATTTAGTGTGGACCTATATAAACAAGAATAAGTGTTAATTTTCACACTCACAGTGTGAATTTTAACACTTTCAAATTTGCAGTGGGTGGGCATTTAAAGGTCACTGTCTGGAACAGATGGCAGATGGACAATGGACAGTGCTGAACTCTCCATTTTGTCCATTACACCTCTGTCAGGAGAATGCTGTATTGTTGCTATTGCTCTGTATATTTAAAGTGTTCCTCTACATGGGATGTCAAACTTAGAGCTTGGTGTTGCTGGTCCGGGATCCCAGAGGAGTAATCAGAATCAGCTGGGTCCATAGAGGTCAGGCCAAGCCCAGAGGTCAGCCCTGAATGCTGCAGGGTCACCCAATACTAGGTGTGACCCTGACACCCTGGATCGCTGGAAGAGTGCAGTTATCAAACCCTCTGGACTTATAGATATTGATACTGGACCTTGTGTCCTCATAACCTTTCATTGACTCATTGAGTTCATTTATGTATGCAGCGGCTAAAACAGGAAGAAATTATATATTCGATAGCCACAGAGACTAGGAGAGGCGAGAGAAGTCATATTTGTTACTAAACAAGCCCCTATTCCTAGCAACGAGACCTTTGACGTCAGATTCCGAATAGACATGAAAAAGGTCACTGGGGTCATCCCAGGGGAATGTCAAGAGTTGGTGTGTGTTTGTGTGTCTATGTTAGTGTTTGTGTATGTACGCCAGGAAAGAGGCACAGAGTTCCGAAGAGAGGAACAGATGGAGACAGAGGGAGAGCGGAATGGCAAGCGAGAGAGAATGAAAAAAGGCAAAAGGAAATAATCAAATTAGCTTTTTTGAACTGAACTAGCAATGCAATGCCACACAATATCCTGCCGCGCGCCAGTTTCCCGTGAGAACGGAGTCGGGTACATACTGCTCACTCAGACAGTTCAAACATATTTACCCCTCATTGGAAGGTACAAATTAAATTAGCCCCTCCACAAAGAGGGGATGTTTGCTCCTTCTGTTCTGATGTCATGGTAGTGGGCTACATGGAGCGGGAGGCCACGGCAGAGTAACCCACATGCATTTATCTTTCAGACCATTCATCTTCCCGTTCGTACACTTTCATACACACAGCGACTCTTGCCTCCAAACACAGAGGATGAAAGCAACGCTCTGCCTCTTTCTCTGCCTGGATGCATCCGCTCCATATCCCAAATGAGAGCAGGAGACACACAGTCAAGTGTCTGACACTTTTTGTATACGACACCATGGATGTTCTCTTACACCCTCTTTCTCTTTGTCTCTCTCTCTCTCTCTCTCTCTCTCTCTCTCTGTCTGTCTGTCTCAGGTTTTTGGAATTTGTGTCAAAGGTGTAATTTATCTAAAAATTCTGTCATCATTTACTGATCCTCATGTCATTTTAAACCTGTTGGTCTTATATTTGTTTAACTTAAATATTTAATTATGTTATTTTATATTTCAGTATATGTACTGGAGCTTTGAAGCACCAAAAGGATGCAAAAATCACCTTTAAAGTATCATGAAAGTAGTCCAAATGAGTCATCTCAATCTATACAATCTATCTATACTTGTCCTGAAGTCAACAGAGTTTTTGGTTAAATGCCTGAAATAAGGTCTGTGGTTAACACAAGCGCTGTATGTTTTCACATTTTATTCTACAACATAAAGTACATGAGTAATATATTTTAACACATATTTTTCTTGAGAAAGGCAGTTGCTAACAAGTGGCTAAATAGGTCTACATAGTTTGTCAGGGACATTAAACGTCATCACATCAAACAGGTAAAACTCATCTGCTTACTATTCTGCTTTCACAGCCTAACTGTGTTTATAATCACGCTCTTGCAAAAATAAGTTTACGAAATTAATTTGAAGTATTTACTTCAACCTTTCTGTAATGAGTCAGTAAGAACCATTCAAGAACTGAGAACCATCAATCTGATAAGTGAAAGAATCATTTAGTCCAGTTTTAGGAACTGGATCAACCAATTTTTTTGTGAATAATGTATTACATTTTGAAATGTTTGTCACAAAACTATCAAACTGATTATGTATACTTGCAATATAGTGCACAAGTCATATGGGCCAATTTTATAATGCCGTTATGGTGCAGCATCCTTTTTGAAGCTTAAGAAGAAAAAAAAGAAAAAAAAAACAACAACCAGCATAATTCATCAAGATCCTCCTTTTAAGTTCCATAGAAGAAATAAAGTCAGTTTGGATCTGAACAGGAAACTCCATGTTTTAACCCTCTACCGCATGGTGTGGCCATATGGCAACATGGTCTTTGTGTTCATTTCCCATTGTAAGGTCTGCAATGCCCTTTAATGTGTGACTGTCCAAAGCACTGAGATGATTCAACATTTCCCCTCCTTGTTCCTCTCTTTTCCGCCCTTCCTTTTTTCTTTTGACAATTAGAAGTCTCTGTGGATCATAAATGCTTCCAGACATCGCACAAGGACACTATGCTGAAAGATCTTCCCTCTGTCTCTTTAAAATGCTCCATCTGCTTTCAATGACAACTGCTTTAATCCCATAGTCTTTATAATCATGTCAGTCAGGCCCAGAATGGATCCAGTGCTGCTGTATCTGTGCCAACAGGCCTGTTCACTGATTACGTGATTATTTGATGGCTTTTGATTGTGCCGATTAGGCAAGGTGATGTCTCAAGGATTGCAGGACTCGATTTGTTACACATCAAGGTTATTACAATATCGTGCGGATGGAATATAACTACAAAGGCGTCTCTTTTTATTTCTTTTTTTTTTCAGACAGAATGTAAGAATACCCCTGAAAAAGACCATTTGTCCAAAAACTTGGTGTAAAAAACGTGGTTCTAGTTTTACACTACATGACTCGAAAGAGTCCAGACCTTACAACCTTTGTACAATTATTTCTCTCAGATGTATTTTACCTGTCTGTAATACCTCCCACAGAAAAGTTTGTTTCACTTTTCTTGAACAGGTGAAATTGTCCCGAAATAACCTAGACAGACCACTTTTGTATGCTGTGTTTGAATGTGTTTTTGATGAGAAACCTGACATAATAATAATAATAATAATAATAATAAAAGTCAGCTTTTATTGTCATATGTACAATGAAATTCTTCTCATCAAACTATGGACAAAATACTACTAGATACAAAATATCCAAATATACAAAATAACAACAACCAAATAATTCTCATACAATAAAGTACCAGTGCTAATGACGAACTTAGTGATCAGTGCAAAGTCAAGTTGCAAAAATGACAATGTACAGTCCAGTGTCATTATTGATATCACACATTGTTTGTTGAACATTCTTGAAATGATGGTGTAAAAACTATTTGTTAATTTATTAGTATGGCTTTGAATAGTCATGAGCTGCTTACGAGAGGAAAAGTTTGGGTACCTAGATTGGTGGTGTGATGTTGTAAAGTGCTGGTAAAGTATGTCACATCGTGGTAGTCTGCTGCATCCGCCACAACAAGCACCCAGAACTACCCTGTAGGATGGTGAAATTGCATGCATTTTGGGGATTTTTGTGAGCATGTTTGTGCTGTTACCTGATTTGCATAATTCCTTCTCTAAAGCAAGCACTAAAACTATGCAGACAGCAAGTGCAAATATACAGTGCAGAGTTGCCCCCTTAGACTAACATCCATGAGAGAGAGGCTAACGTTTCTGTCTGTTACTTTTATCTGTCCCTCGTTCTTGTTGTAAATCAAAAGGTGATCGAGCTTTCTCTGTAGTTGCCCCAAAGCTCTGGAACAGTCTACCTTTCAACATCAGGGCCTCTCCATCACTGGATGCTTTTAAATCCAGCGTAAAGACTTATTTTTACTCTCTAGCATTTTAGTGATGCTGTGTATGTATAGTTGTTGTTCTATGAATATACATGTTGATTGATTTTGATACTTGTTTCTTATCTCTATGTCTTTTTTTTCTACCCTCTTTTTCTCTTTTAAATTTCTGATTTATTTTTATTGTAAAGCACTTTGGATCAACTACAGTTGTGCTAAACTTGTGCTCTATAAATAAAATTTGCCTTGCCTTGCCTTGTCTCCCTCTGACCCAAGAAAGGTGGGAATGCGTTTGTCTGTCGTCCTTTAGGAGCGGATGAAAAGGGAACAATACGGGGTGAGAACTAACAGGCAGGCCAGCATGTCAGTTGTCACAGTTCTCTCTATTTGTGTCACACTGCCTCTCTCTCTTTCTCTGATGGCCTCTGCCCCGACACTTCATTCTGCCGATGAGCGGTCACAAAAGGCTAGTAACTGCACTGCCTGTTGGATGTGTAAACAATGGCATTGTTTACTGTTTTGTTTATTATGCTGGGAGAGATTAGCTGTTATTGGTTTCCTCCGAGCCCGGCGGAGGAAAAGCTGCTTTTTGCCACCACCCTCCCACACACACACACTCGGTCCACCATTGATGCTGTCACACCCCTGTCAGTTCCAATAAAAGTGCCCTACCTGAAGTATGCAGATGAGCCGCTTTGTGGCGTTCGGGCACTGGACAGGCGGCCATTCTCCAGGCCTCTTTCTATTATAGCAGAAGCTTGGGGGCCAGGCACTCCTGGGGTCAGGGCCTTTCACCCTCTAGGTCTTGACTTCTGCCACCGTCGCCTGACAAATCACCCCCACACACACAAAGGGCCGCTTGATCCACAGCGTGAGAGAGCTGGCCCAACTGCAGCCGGGTTGAGCAAGCTAACGGCCCTCTTTTTTCTTTCCCTCCTCTTCGCCAGCCAGACTGTTACGATCAGACAAAAGGGGAAAGACGGGATGTTGAAAGAGGAAAAGGGAAAAGAGAGAGCAGAAGAAAGAAGGAAGGGGGAAAGCCGAAAGAGAGACGTTTGGGTCCTTTCATTTGGTGCGACTTTTATTTGTGATAAATGGTTGCCCTTTTACTGGGCTGTGCACTCCCACTGTTCGGTTGTAGCCCTTGGTGACAAGAGGGTCTTTGAGAGTGAAAGAAAGACAGACAGATAGACAGACGGAGAACGACAGACACCTTGCAATATATATTCTCTTAGCGGCTCTGCGGCTTTCAGAACAGGAGCCGAGGGCGAGATGTCGTAGATGGGGTGAATTCGATTTGTATTCCTTATCCACCCACTGCTGCATGGTCTTGGCACTGAATCAACCAACTGTATTCATTTAATTGGCACAAATTATCACGGCAACATAGAAAAATACTGCATAGACTGTAGAATCAATAAAAAGTGACTATTTTCTTTATAATTCTCCTGAATGATCTTTTGATGATGATTTTTGTGAGGTTTACTTCATGTGGTGGGTAGTGCACATGCTCTCACACTGTGGCATTTAGGCGACTCAAGTTCGTCCTTTCCTGATCCCGTCCCCTCATCTTTTCCTTATTTTGTTATCTTGCCACTGTCCTTGAAATATAAGGTGTGAACAAATAAAAATAGAAAATAGGAACATGTACATTAGTGCTAAATTTATCAAATTGACATGTTTAGCATCTCTCTTCATTGCTGTTTGTTTGTGATGTTAGGCCAATTACTGCTTGCAAACTGTATCAGAAGGATCATCCAGAGCCCAACAAAGGCAAATTATCCAATTGAGAGCGTTAAAAACTACTTAATTGGCTTATAAAGGCTGAATAACAAGTTTGAATTAAAAAAAGAAAAGGAGGAGGAAAAAGGAGAAGGTTGAAAGGCTTTAGTGAACGATATGAAATTCATGGTTGATTTAATTGTTTGTGATGAGCCCCTTTAGGAGGCAAGGGGGTGAGGGGGCTAGGATTACACGCAGCTAAAAGTCACTGCTCTGCCACAATAGTGGAGAAATTGGTTGGCTATCACTATTCAGCGCACTTCGCCTCCTACATTTAGCTGGGATGGCAGGGCTGTGCTGTAGTGTGATGCTCTGGGGGTGGAAATTGGAGGTTATGCTCCTTTTTCTCAGTAATCTCACCCTAGAGGTTTGAGGAAACCAGTGTTGAGAACAATTGAGCAACTTTGGTTGGACTTTTGGATGGCTATCCGGATAACTTTCAAGCACATGTGCACACACACATTTGTGTCTGAGATACATGCACGCTCTGACAAAAAGAACGATGTGCCACCATGCCATAATCTCCTCCTTTGCCCAGTGGCCCAAATTTAATCCAGCCTTTGATCCGCCCCCTAATCTGTAATTACAGGCCCAGTGCAGAGGGTGGGGTGGTGGGTGCGCTGCCTGGTAGGGAAGCTTCTCTCTCTCTCTCTCTCTCTCGTCCCACAGGGAGTATGCCAATTGACATGGGCTTTAGCGCCTGCTTTTCCATGGGCGGGCAGAATTAGACCCTAATGCCTGTTTAGGGAAAATACTGAATACAGTGAGCACTGAGAAGCCCTTGATGGCCATAATGGGAATAATCATGCCTCCTCTCATAGTTTGTCTTATATTGAGGAGGGGGAATCGCTTTAAAACAGAAACTAGGACATTGGTGTAGCTGTCATAGCATGTAGCACACCCTAAAATAACTTGTAAGTTATTTAATAGATATTTCAAAAAGTGGCTTTATGATTCAATATATGGTTCATGACATTATGTTGGTTCTTGCACATTTCACAACAAGTGAAATGTCCAGTGAGTGGTGTTAAATATGTGTGTAGTTTTATCCAAACAAGATAGATGTGAATCTGGCAATGTTTTAGTGAATAGAACTAAAAGGTTAATTCTTTTTTTGCTTGAAAAATAAAGTACCACCTGCACTATAGTAAATCCTACCCTAAACCTAAACAATAGAGGTAACAAAATCAAACATGAGATGAAAATGAATTTGCTGAAGCAACAGTGCCATTTTAGCTTGCTTCTACAAGTCTTTGAGCTCTTTTACCGTGACTCTTGTTTCACAGGACTCACACCCAGTGTGCCGTGTTGCAAGTGCAATGCTCTACCAGGTAAGCAACCGAGTAAGTTTACTACAGTATGTCAGAAAAGCCATCCATATGGATCTGGTTATGTGATTTAAATTTCAAGATGTATGATTTTACAAATCATGCACTATCGTAAAAGTGTTTTGATGTTTTGATGTCATAACATAATATTGTGCAAGGAACTGTGCAAAATTAAATATTTAATAAACGATAATATGCCCCTGTAATCATAATTTATGTAAAAATGAATAAAAGTTTTACTGCCTCTAGTGTTCAATTGAGCTGGAAACTGCATTGAATTGTATCAATAGGTACATACAGTTTTGCAAAGATGTAGGCAGAGGCACATATTTTCAGAGAGCCTGTATTGGTTTATTTCCATATCCATTTCACAACTCTATAGCTGGCCTACAGTCCATTGTGTTGCCTTGCGACATCATAACCTCAATTTTTATAATAATAATAATCTTTTCTTTTTTTTGCATTTTATTTCAAGGCAGTAGAATGTGTTGTCTGACGTTCTCTGATTTTAATTGAAAACAAGACTCTTAGCTTTGCTGTGAGAGTAGAAAATACTGATGTATTACCCATCCAGCGCTATCCAAATGATGTCTCTGATGAGCCGCCCCACATGAATGAGAGACTTCAGCTGTGTTGTCATCAACTAATTTACTAGTTTGTATATAGTGTACTGAAACATTACCGCTGAGGTTGGCTAAGAATAATAGTTTACTCTACGGCACATTACAAATAATTGGGCCAAGGAGGCCAAAGGACTGCTGCCTCAGACACCCAGAGGAGGGCTCTTCTTAGGAAACCACTTTCTGTAGCATCATCGACTAACTATGAGAGAATTTCAAAATAAACCACTTGAAGTGGTGAGGGAACATAAAAACCCTTTCCCAGCCTACTGTTATGAAAGTCACTTAGCGTTTGGTTTGAAAGTAACCAAGCCACCATGACAGATATTGCATTTTCGGGAAGTCTTTTTTTTGTCTGTAGTAAAATAATGATCGCCTCTGCTCATGCCATTGTTTTCTATAATGAATCACTCTCAGACGAGCAAGCTCTTGTTCTGTGCTTCTATTATGCGGTCTGACAGTATAATAGTGATCTTGGCCCAGCAGGTCAAGAGGTGGCTGAAGCAGCCACAAAGGCAAGCAATCAATAATATCGGGATCTTCCAAATCAATGGCATGACATTTAAAAATTGACCTTAGACCAGATGTAGACTTGGGCTATGGACAACATATGTGCAGCATGACATTATTTACATGTGTGTTATGAGGAACCAATAATTGCACATTTTGATGAGAAACAGATCTTGATGCATTATGTTTGTACAACTGCCAGTGTGCTCACATTGATTTGTGTATCATCAAACCTCTGATTGCTCTAGACTGACTGAAATGCATATAGTTCTATATCCTAAGATACACCATGTGTGCCCATATAAATCAGTTTGGAAAAGTTATAGCCTCTGCTGGCAGCAAAGCATTTACACGAAAGTTCAAAATGTTCAGACTGATTCCTCCACTTTGCATTTTTAATGCGGTATCATAGAATGTCTCACCTTCTGAATTCAACTGTGCTGCAAAGAGCTTGTCACATGACACTCGCAGCAGCAGTCATGCTGGAGGACTGAGTGTAAGTGATTAGTTTAGATGTTTAATTGTTCACTAGATATATCTGATATATTTTAATGAACTTAGAATTTTTATAATTTTATTATGATTATATTATAGATAAGATGGGTAAGTGATTATTGCTATGGGTGCAGCCATGCTATTTTCAACCTAGTCTTATGAAAAGTTATAATAATTCATACAAGATGGTGAAATTGTACAATTTGGGATGTTAAAAAAATTAATTAAAAAAAATAACAAAATAAAATAAAATACATAAGTAGTACATATCCATACATGTTGTGCTATGACAATGTTTTGGTTTGTTTGCATTGCAATGCACTGCTGAGTCTGTCAGAGCAAAGACATTTAGAAGAATGTAGACCATCCACTTGTTGTTCCAGAAAGGATTAAAATGAATGACAGGGAAACTGGAGAAGGGTCAAGTGGAATACCTATGTATGTAATACAGTCATTGTTTGATATGAACATTGTTGCATCAAAACAACCTCCCTGAAATTATTTTTGAAATGTGATTTAGTCTATTTTTAGTCACTACTTTGGGCATCAGTGTAAAGATATGAACTATATAACTATTATTTGAACTCTGGAGATTATTACTACTCTTTGCATCCTGTGTAAAAATGACATGCTCACACAGTCATTCATGATCTCACACTCACACAAATTACCTACTGTCACACACACTTCACCACATTAATTTACTTGCAAAAGAAAAACTCTCTCTCACACACACACATATACAGTTGTTCGCCACTCACTTCATCTTACAGTCAGCCTCCTATCCTAATGCCAGGCAGCAGTGGAGGAGCAGGGCATATTTCTTCCCTTCTACTCAATGAAATGGAGCCAAACGCTCCTAATTAACATGGCGGTGCTCTGAATGGAGCTATGGCTCTCAGAGTGGCAGCAAAGTGTGAAATGCGCCATAAATCCATCTCGCAGAGAAATGTGAGGACAACACTGAGACTGAATCATCCTCTCGGCATTGCACCAACTGACCTGGTGCCACCCTTCACTGTCCTGTAGTACTTACTGTAATGGGTTAACAAAGTAAGTATGGCTGTCAGCTGTTTAAAATGTTTAATTAAATTCATTGTGTGATATGCAGATTCATTGTGTATATATTTAAAACTGTTTTTTTTTCTCAGAAAAGCACCCAAATAGGGATGATTCAAAGACTTTGTATTGTTGTAATAATGTTTTCAATAGAACAAAAGTAACTTTAGAAATGAATATACTAATTGTTTTATTATTTAGACTTAGGAATCTTTGCAGTCTATTAGTACTATTTTAAATTGTTTTGAATTTTTTTGTTTTGAAATCATTTTTAAATATAGTTTTAAAAATCAATGAAAAAATAATTTACAAAATAATAATAATAATATCTAGATAGATAGATAGATAGATAGATAGATATCATATAAAATATTATATAAGTAATAATAGACTTGTTATATTTATTTATATCTATATAAACAGTCCTAATAAGAAACTGGTTCTAAAGAGTACAGAGGACTATAAAAAAGTTATCTTTTCTGTAGATGTTGTGTTTTTTCATTACTATTATTTTTAGTTATGCCAATTAAACAATTAAGTTATGTTGCATTGTAGACACCATGTACTAATGCACACTGTGTACTGCATTTTTGTAAAACATTCCTGTTGATGAGTTATACATCTTTAGTTATCTAGTTCTGTAAGACTGCACGGCCCACAAGCAAGAGTTCAGCACTGGGTCATGTTCTGAATGTGTCACTTATGAAGGTCTCTTCAGTAAATGTTTTTCATGAAACATCCATTGGTTCGAAACATTTTTGTGTTCATTTGTGTGTGTGTGTGTGTGTAGGAGCTCACAAATATCCTGCATATACACACACACAGCTACAAACCTTAACTGACAAGACAGGTGTCAACCTTTGACCTCCACTGACCTCACCTCGGTTTTACTGGACACAGACCATTGATTGTTTATTACACACACAGAGAGAGTTTTAACTTTACTTCACTCATCCAAAGATACTATTTTTGACTGGAACATGACACTGAAGCTGATTCTGTCAACTAGCTGGGAGGAGGGCTATGAGAGCCGTGGCCTGTAATGCAGATTGCACCTCAGTGTAAGCTATTACTCTAAACTAGGCCTGTTAAGCCTTTGGGGGGACTCAGCACAATATCAGGTCAGAATAAGAATGGAGTCTAAATGGCTTGGCATGGCAGTAATGTAAATGAAGCCAGAGCTTTGCTCCAACAGCAGGAAGGTCACGGTCCAGCTGTCAGCTCACGTTTGGGAGTAATCGTTTATATGCCAACCTCCTTCTCCCTCTCTTTCTCTTATGCTCGTTTGCCTTCTCACTTCATTCTCCTTGCGTCTGTCGCACAGCTCTTCCTTCGTCTTCCATCCTCATCTGTCTCATTCAATCCTTTTTTGCTCTTCTTCATTCTCATGTCCACCTACATGCATCACAGCAGGGTTTTGGCCATAGAAGCAGATATGTTTTTGTTTAAAATGTTGCTTTCCTTCACATTGAAGTTGTTTGATGATCTACTATAAGACAGAAGACACACTTAGGGAGAAAAAAAGGTGCAAATTCACCATCATGTTCTTCCAAATCAGTATGTTCTGAGGAAAGTGAATATTTTCAAGAATGTTGGTAACCAAACAATTTTTGTAACCACTGACCTCTATGGTATGAGCAAAAAAAAAAAAAAACATTTCTCAAAATATGTTTTGTGTTCCACAGAATAAATAATGTAATAGAAGTTTTGGAAAGACATGAGAGTAAGTAAATGATGACAGAATTTTAATTCTTGAGTAAACTATATCTTTTATTTTTGGAAAATGTGTTTTTGTTTGTCCATACTATGGAAGTCATTGACCACAAAAATGGTTTAGTTACCAACGTTCTTCAAAATATCTTACAATATTGTTTCGAATTCCATTGACTTGACAATGGGCAAAAACGGAAAGACAGAAAGTCATACAGGCTTTAGAATGACATGGGGGGTGAGTAAATTATGACAGAATTTTCATTTTGGGATTAATTTGTTAAAGAGAAACCCCTCCCCCCAAAATAAAAACTTACCCTCATGTCATTGAAAAACCTGTATGTTTTTCTTCTATGGACCACAAAAGACGATATTCTGGAAAATGTTATTTGTCTGTACAGTGGTCACCAAAACAGTTTGGTTGCCAACATCAAAAAATCTTCTTTCAGTGTGATTTTAAACCACACTGACTGTCTTTGTATGGACAAAAAACTTTCAGAACTTTCAGAATTTTTATTTTTGGGAGAACCATCCCTTTAACGCTCATTAATAGCTATGTCACTCACACATACACGTGTCACATGCAATCAACACTGTCGTTAGCTTTTTCCATCACCGATACTCATTACCCCCTCTCGCCGTCCATGTCACGCCGCAGGTTGAGTTCAAGTCCTCTGGCTGGGTGAGTGGAAACAGCTGGTGCTCTTCGGGGCACAGAGCTCCAGGTCCCAGGGCTTTGTAGCCCTCTCAGTTTCAGACCCTCATCTGCTTGGAATCCCGAATTTCCTGCAGGCTGATCAAATGACAACCCCCTTCACTGCATCCTTTGATATATGGACACCCATCTCACTGGCCCCTCAGCGTTGGGATTTACGCTTGACAACACAGTCAGTGTCACCTCCGCCTGATGCACACACAGCACACACGTGCACACATAAACACACTCCTGTCCGGGGCCCCTGGAAACATTGGAGTCCTTTCACAGCCCGCCCAGAAGTTATTTATTAAATTTGTCGCATGGTGATATTGTTTCATGGAGACCCACTTAGTTTTGGATTGCACACTGGATTTTTCAATTATGTGGTTCATTTCACCCTACTGGTGAGGGTTTACCCTCCTCAGGTTGGATCAAGGGCAGAGGATAGCTCTTTAATAACTTTTTAACAAGGACACATTTCCTTCATTTGTTCCTGTATTTTTTTTTCTCTTACGTATTTGATTGGAATGTAAATGTGAAATTTAAGCGTAAACACGTCGACATGTCTCACTAGGAATTGTAAATATTTGGAATTGCATGCACATTTTCACTGGCCCACATGGATTGTGTTAGCCACCAGGTGATTGACGGCTGCTGCTGTTGGTTGCCAAGAGACTTGGGAGGATTTTGATTGGATTATTTTACAGGTATTAAGCAGATGCTTACAGGGGTATGCCGTCAGATGCTGTTAGGATTAGTGAGGTTTAGTGAGTTATGATTTGCCAAATGTTTAAAGGGCCAATCAGAAGTCAGTCCACCCTGGAGTCTACAAGACCAATGAAGTCGAAACAGAGTGGTTTGGATTTTGTCCAGATCACTGAAAGTTAGGTGACATTTGGAACTGACATAAAAGTGTGAATATTGTATCTGTTTCCCTGAGAGATTTTTTGTTTTTTGTTGTGTGGTTACCAGGTATTAAACACTGCACAATATTTCTGATTATAAAACAGATTCAGAGTCCACGTTCTGATTGGATGTGCTGTGTTTGGAGTCATTATAAAAAGCTGGCAAAAGCACCATTTTTTCAAAAGTATTCTTTTTTATAATCTGGCAAGTTACCTTGTTTAGTAACCGCAAATAATCATTTTCTAATAGGCATTAAATAGGCAGAAAGTTGAGTTCATCAACCCTATTGCATCTCTAGTGATCTTGATAAATTGATAAATTGTGTCATAAAAAATAGCCAGTTCTCATTAAAAGGTGATGATGTTTGGGTCATTTTGTCAACCAAATTGCTGTCAGTGTGAACGCCTCTAGGATAATGAACGAGAATACTTGGTGGAAGAATTCTGATATTTATTATTAATAAAAATAATAATGTATTTTAATTTTATGAAATAATAGTATAATAAAATTAATAAATAAATATACATTTAGAAACTATAATATCATAAAGGTAAACATCATATTGCAGTTATTGGCGTTTTATATAAGCAATAAGCCACCTGAGTTAGTGGATTATAGTGATTTTTGGTCTTCTTAGACATGACGCAAAGTTGAGTGCCTAAAACCTCCTTACTGTGTTTTAAATTCAGTTAACTATCTAATAAACAGCATTAAAGGGTTGGTTTACCGAAAAATTAAATTCATGAAAGTCATCACTCACTCACTCTCATGTCTCAGAGTTTCTTTCGTCTGTAGAACATGAAAGAAGATATTTTGAAAAATGTCTTCTTTCTTTTTTTATGTGCATAAAATCAAAGTCATAGATAACCAAAACTGTTTGATCACCAACATTCTTCAAAATACTGTATCTTCTTTTGTATTCTGCAGAAGAAATAGTCATAAAAGTTCGGAGTGGCACAAGGGTGAGTAAACAATGGCAGAATTTTTGGATGAACTGTCCTTTTAAGATACAGTGGGTACGGAAAGTATTCAGACCCCCTTAAATTTTTCACTCTTTGTTATATTGCAGCCATTTTATCTAGTATATACATACACACCGTGGAACAAGAATGGAGAGTTATGGAATCATTCTGGTCTGTTTTTTTTTTTTAAACTGAAAGACTCATTTTATCTTTCATCATGGTTCATGGTCCGAATGCCGAAGGGAATGAGGAAAGAAAATGACCTCCACAAAAGCCCCAAGTCACTGCGTGATTTAAGAGCTTTGTTTTTGTAAGAGTCGCCAGTCATTAATATAATTCATTACTCATGAAAGCGTTCTGCCTTGACAATTCATCAGCTGGCTTTTCTTTTTAATTCTGAAACAGGGGAACATTTGGCCTGTCTGTATTGTTTGAATAAACGGAGGAGAGGGGGGTAAGCCTAACCTTGGCCCTGCTGGGGTCGAGTGTGGGAAATGAATCGTTTCTCTCTTTTCGTTTTTCTCTCGAACACACACTCTTTCTTTTTTATATGACTCCCAAACTGGAGCGATGGACATCTAAAATTTATATCCGAGAACGGATTGCGAATATGTGGCAGGGCTGAAGGGAGTGGAGAACAAGAGGCTGCCCACCATCTCTTGCTTGCTTTTTTCCCTTCCTTTCGCTTCTCACAACTGTCTTTGTTAATTGTGTAAATCACTGCAATAAAGTGGCCTTTGCATTCAGGCAGGACATTATGACCACAATGTGACCTTTCTGCACAGGACCCCCCTGACCCACCCTCCTGGGTTCAAACGGTTAACTGATGGTCACAATGCATGAGTGTGTGTGTGTGTGTGTGTGTGAGAGAGAGAGAGAGAGAGATGGACTGATGTGGATGTATCAGAAGAGTTTGGTTGCATCTTATCTAAATAGCATTATGAACTGATGACCTACAGCCGCACAGTCACAAACACTCACACCTCATTCTGCTGCTGATATAACGTGCGACTTCCTGCAGTGATGTTTTGGTATGACATCAGAATAAGAGAGATGTCTTCTCTCTGCCATCCTTTTCAAGCTTTATTCGTACTTGTCTTCCGTTCCCTTCTTCCTGTCTCTCTCACTGTGCATTGATCCAACAGGTCCACCATCTATCTGTCTAATGGCTTTACAGAGAGAGTAAAACAGTTGTCAGGCCTTCTGCACTCGCCCATCACTTTTATTCCCACAATTTTCTACCTTCCCTGACACTGTAGTGCATCCCAAGGAGAGAGAAAGAAAATAATACAGACTATCATGAGAAAGATGGAGATTAGACGCAATAATATTAAAAGTTAAAGTGTGAAATTTCTGTTTTCAAACAGCTTTCCTGAACAAAGTCCCCATCTTCCATTGGTTGGACAAACAGATGGTTCTGCCCCAAACTGACACCAATGGTTGAGTTGGTAACATTTTACAATAAGGTTTAATTTGTTAACATTAGTTAACTTTTACAGCACTTAATAATTTAGGTTAGTGTTACTTTATAAATATATTAACTCATGTTCATTCATAATACATTAACTAATGTTGTTTTACACCAATTTACACTAATTACACTAAGTTTGGGTTGGTTAAAAAAAATATCATAAACTGACTTAGGCTGAATTTATTTGATCAAATAGAGTAATATTTTGAAATATTTTTTATTACAATTTAAAATAACTGTTTCTATTTGAATATATTTGAACAACGCAAATAAACTACCGGTATTTAGTCGGTGCTGTGTTCTGTCACAACTGCTACTGTGGAGGAATGAAGGAGCGCGGAGACTCCTTAGTGTCTTTCATAGTCCAAACTGGAGGAAAACACAGGGTAGCCAGGAGACACACACACGTAACATCGGGATAAGACGTTTAACACAGCACGCTAGACACAGGAAACACTGGGCTTAAGTACACAACTAAACGAGGGGATGACGAGACACACCTGGACTCAATGAAACACAATAGGAATAAGAACAGGAAGAAAACCAAATATGGGCATATGGGAATATGTCACACATGAGGGAAAACTAGGTCATGGAAGGCACATGGGGAGAAAAACACAACACAGACAGTCCATATTTCTGACACCTAAATTAATAAATGCTGTGAAAGTATTGTTCATTGTTACACCATGTCTACACCGGACGCGACAGTTGCCGTGCCGTGTTGTGTCGTTCCGCACCGTGCAGCAAGAGTTTGTCTGTCTACACTGGGTGCAACAAGTGACCATTGCAAATCATTTGTATTTTGTGTCAATACGTCATAAATAGAACGAGGAATCAGTTTACTGTCGGCGACTTGCCGTGTCTAGTGTAGACAGCATCACTGATTATAATGTGATCTTTGTCTTTTGTTGCGTCACGTCGTGTCCGGTGTAGACATGGTGTTAGTTCATTTTAGATATTTCATAAATTAATGTCTGATGTTAACATTAGAACCTAAGTATGAAGCATCTCCAAATGAATGAATCTAAACAGCTTTGCAAACGTTCCTGCCACTGCCCCATCTTTCATTTTTCAAAGATTTAAGCTACACCATTCCTTGCTAAACAGCTTATTACAGGTAGTTCCTCTCCAAACAAACACAATTGTTTGAGCCAGAAGTTGGCATGTCATTTCAAACAATGTTTTGAATAGGCCACAGTGTTTACGCTCTTTGGAGTAGTCCGCTTACAAATGACTTCCTATTATGTCTCTCCACATATAATTTAGAGAACAGAAACTACCTTAACCATTGTAAAAATAAAAAATTACACACTTCACCTTTAAATAAGTCTCAAGCCCTGTCCACTTGACTCACCACTTCTCTCAGCCCATCACAGGTAGCCTTCCTTCCCTCAGGCCCTCATCTGTGGGTCACAGGGCTGCCAACATCATCACACAGCTGTCACAGCTCCAGGGTGGGAGTTAGAACAACAGCGCTAGCTTTATTTACGGTAGCTTGAAGTGCGGAGGATCTGTCACAGGGTTGTAGCGGCCTCAGAGCTTGGCTCACCTCCACAGATGGCCCCAATGCTGTGGAATTCCACTCCTTGCCTCGTCCCCCTCCTCCTTCCCACTCTTTAGCCTTTTACAGTTCGTTTGTTTAGCAAGATGTCAGGCCCCAGAGGGCATGTGTCTTAGATATGGGAACAGTGTTCTGTTAAGAGCTTCAGCCTGCAGTGGCACTCTGGATGACCCCACACTTTCACATTGATAAGAGGCAAGCCTCTGCCAGCGAGCGCTGAGGCGGAGAAGAAAGGATGATGTTGTTTTAGTATCAGGCACTATGGGTTGATAATTAATAAAAAGTCTGATCAAAATTACTTTCTGGGTTAATTACTTTCTCTCAGGAGTAGATACAGGTATATTGGTAAGCATGGAAAAGTTTTAGGGATGCAGCAATATTAAAATAAAGACAATTATTATTATTTTTTTATGGCTGATAAATTATCAGTAGTACAATCTTAAAATACAGTCATGTGAAAAAGAAAAGACACCCTATTGAATTCCATTTTCTGTATAACTTTATCAGTCTCTCACATTGTTCTGGAGGAATTCTGGCCCACTTTTCTTTACAACTTTGCTCCCGTTTATTGAGGTTTGTGGGCATTTATTTATGCACAGCTCTTGCCTCAGCATTTCAGTCAGGATGAGGTCTGGACTTTGACTGGACTGCTGCAACACCTTGATTATTTTCTTTTTCAGCTGTTCTGTTGTATATTTTCCATTACTCTTAATTCCTATGTTAACAGTAAGGGTGTTCTTTGTTTGTCACCCTTGACTTTTCCATTTTGGCCTGTTTTTTGTTAAATAAATAATGACACATTATTTATTTGAAAAAGATTAAATTTACCAGGGTTATTACATTATTAGTGTTTTATTAAATATTAACTTGTTGATTGTTAGATGATGGCATGGGTAATCTAAATGTAAAAATAGGATCAATAAATATACTATATGTTGAAATAGTTCTAATATTGTCCAGTAACCGATATGGTACCAATGTTTTGTGCATCCCTAAAAAGATTATCTTCATGTGTTTTCTTTGTCTGGGTATTTCCTAGACCAGGATGAGACTTGCAGAGCATTTAGGAGCAGCTAGTTAAGTTAGTGTATGAGGTATATGTAGAGCTGAATAACTTTAGTTCAACAGGCAGGCAATGAAAGACACCTTTCAGTCAGTTTATCTCACTCTGTCCTCCTCACAATCCTTGATCCTAAGCAGTAAACACTGAGCCTAGCATGCCAGTCTAATTTTAGTAAACCTCACTTGACCTCAGGGCACCACCTTTTCCTCAAAAGATAACCCAAATCTCCCTCTCTCTCTATATCCTTCATTCACTCTCAATTTTCTTTCTCGCTCTCCGCCCCTCACTTTTGACCCAAAAACTACAGCACCCCTGGGGTGACAGCCAAATCTTGGATGAGCATATCTCCGAGTGAGTGTCTGCGTACATGTGTAGGACAGCTCGTCTGTATCGCTCAAGTATCTGATGACATTCACTTGTCGCTGATGGCATCTGGCTCTTCGCCAAAATGGCAGATAAACCGAAGATGCCTGAGAGAATGAGGGTGGGGGGAAAAGAGGAAGAGAAGGAGCGGAGGAGTGCCTCTGTCCTGGCAGGTCTCCGGCTCCTATTCCACTGATACAAGTTTAATCAGGTCTAATCTACTTATCGGCCCCCTGCGGCTCCCATCAGGCTAAAGTACTTAACGGAGAGCATGCACCCCTACCACGCTGCCATTGGAAAACAGAAGGAATGCGGATGAGGAGGGGTTTGCTTTAATCTGATTAATTAAAATAAACTGAAATAAACGTATCTGTCTTTATGTGGTCTTCATCATAGGAGTTGTTCTCTTGCAGTTTAGCATCTGTTTTTATGGATTTCGGATTGTTATTCTCAATAATCTAGGTTTTAGATTTAGTTTAGATTTTTAAAGTCAGAAAAGTATAGAAAGCATCCTACACTAGAAGCACTTTCACTTTTTGAGTTTACTTTGGTAAACATGAGTAAAAAAAGGGCTGTCAAAAGTTTTCACCACTTTCCATTTATCCTGTAGTGAAACATTAACTTCATAATTCAGTTTACTGAAAAATCATGTTGACTTAAGGTGACACCATGTGATAAAGCAACAAGCATAAAATGTATCTCTTTCATGTTTAATAAAGTAGTAGTACCAGCCCCGACAAGTGATATAACAATGTCAGTAACTTGGTTTCTTATTCTATGACATTGCTCTCCATGGCCCCGCCCACATCAAAAAAATAATTGGACCAAAGTAACATCCTCGTGAATATTAAACATCAAGCATGGTCGAGGAGAGACTGATGAAAGTTTACAGTCAGATATAATTTGGCAAATATGTCAAGTTTCTCACGGAATACCATAACAAACATGCAAACCTCTGTGGGTGTGACAGAGCATGTGAGTAGACAGAAGTGTTCTGATTGGCTGTGTTTTGTTACTGATTGTGTTATGTCATGCTCCATTTTCACATTTGTCTGTATGTACAGACAAATTGTGTGTCGTGTCATGTCTGGTTTGGACACAGTGTTAGCTCTTTATCTGTTTGGCTCTTTACCTGTGAATTACTCTTTACCTGTGCTGAATTACCAGCAGCCATTACTCCAGTCTTCAGTATCACATGATCCTTCTGAAATCATTATAATATGCTGATTCGATGCTTAAGAAACATTTCTTATTATTATCAGTGTTGCTGCTTAATATTTTTTTTGTGGAAACCGAGATACATTTTATTCAGGATTATTTGATGAATAGAAAGTTCAAAAGGACAGCATTTAATTGATTTATTTTTTGTAACATTGTAAATGACTTTTGATCAATTTAATACATCCTTGCTGAATTGACCAACTCCAAACATTTGAACGGTAGTATACATAATAAAGGTCCTCTCATTAAAAGACAATTTAATTTGTATCCTGCTATATCTGTAAAAGTTATGTTCAATGCAGTGCATGTTATCCAAGTGTAATGAATTCTCCTTTAGGTGGCTCTAATATGTTAGGCCCAATGGAAGAGCACCTGGTGCTCTTCAGCCAATCTAATCAATATGCAAGCCATTGATCTACACTCACACTCTCTACTGGCAAGAGCAGGATTAAACCTTGAACATGTCTGTGTGCTTATATGTGTGCATTCACATAAGCAGGTAAAAGTGTAAATACATTGCATTTGGAGACCTTTGTCAGGGTATCAGTAAGTGAGGTCTGCAGAGGGCAGACAGGAAAACGGCTCCGTCTGAATATTGCCTCCATAGCTCTGCTCACTGCTAAACCAACATACCAGTAAAAAGGGAAAGAAACAAGCACCTGATTAGCTGTTTACTACTGGTTGCCATCTTGCCAGTAAATGTCAATATTACCCTTATTCAGGTGTCACTCAAAATGTTGGATAATCTTTTTGACATTAGCTCTGTAACCGTAATCATGTCCTCTTTAAAGACAACTACAAATACAGCCAGGGTTCGATAGGGTTGAGCCCCTCCTTAGCCAGAGTTCAAAGGTTCAACCTCACCAAGACCTTGTTTATCTCAATTTATCGCTCTGTCTCTCCCCGCCCTCTTGATAAAATACGTATGTTTGCGTATATATGAATCTCTGAGGGGAAAGTGCAGCCCTATCCTTCTCTCTTTCTTCTTCACCTTTCTCTCTTTGATTGTCTGGGCACCTGCGGTCCAGCACTCAGGGGATTAGGGGTTACCACATTGTCCTTGCCCCTTCTGTCTAATCCAGCCAGAGGGCTGTGTGTTTACCTTTCACACCAGCTCCAATTTATAGCCCTCTTGACCCAACCCAGAGAAATCAACAAGGTTTGGCCTGTCTGTGCCTGATCCCTCAAGCACCCCATGGCTTGGGTTCAAAATCCAGCTGGCTGTGAGAGTATAAATGGCATAAATGTCATGTTTTCTGAGTTAGAAAGGTTGAGTTAAAACAGTTGTGCTGATTAATATTTTTGTGGAAACCATAGTACATATTTTACCAGATTCTTTGATGGATAGAAAGTTATTTTCAGAGAACTGACAGTACTTTTTGTATCATTTGTAGCAATGTACTTTACTGTCACTATGTATTTTTAGTATATGTATTTGCTTGTGTGTGTGTATACATAAATAGTCTCTTAAAATATCAGATAATTTGACCTTTTGACCTTTTATGACAAGGCGGTTAGTTCAGGTTGTAAAATGGCATGAAATGTACAATGTTTATCAATTAATAATTCATGATATTAATGTATTCAAGATATAAGGAAAATATTTTTTTTCCTTTTTCCACTTTTTACTGGATGTTTACATCCCATAAGTTATTTTTGAATGTATTAAATTAAAACTTTTTTTAATACGAAATTATTTATTTATTTATTTTACAAAAGCTGTGTGAAACCAACACGAATACAAAGATTACATTTGGCATTTGTACATTTGTTTTAAATTGATTTGAAGATGATTTTTAATTCTTTATTGTGGATACTTTTATATGTCATTGTCCCTGGTCATTAAGATTTAAACATGATTTTCAGTTGTGTTTAATGATGTGAAGTTTGGAATGCTACAGTAATAAGTGCTATGTAGTAATGTATGTATGTATGTAAAGTATGCAGTACTAGTAGGCCACAGCCTCTCAAAGTTCAAAACAACAGGTTTATGTGATATTTGAACAATAATGTGAAAGTCATTCTCGCAGCCCCTTTTCCCCTCAAGGAGAGTCTATGCTAAGTTTCACCCTCAGCCCAAGACAAGCACCTTCTGCTCCTCTTATCAGTGAGCAGCAAAGCCAGCCACAGGGATTCTTTTTAACATAACAACACCAAGACTCATCACAGCTCCAGCCACGGGGGGTCTGCCACACTTCCTACCCTTAAGAAGTGTGCTATCCTCTGGCACGCTGGACTACGGTCACCTGTCCTCACTGCCAGAGACTCATGTCAGGTCTCTGTTTCACTTCTGACCTAACACAAATACCTGCTGTCCCTCACTTTGGTAAACTACCCAGGGGGAAAAAAAGAAGAAGAAGATGATCCAGGAAAATCGCTTGGTACCACAAGCAGAGATATCTTAGACTGAGTGTGTGTGAGTATGGAGCAGGAAGTGAGAGCAATGATAACTGTAAATTAAATATGTCTGCCAGGCCAGATCTGTGAGGATTCTTGGGGAGAGTTTGCGGAGAGAAAGGCTAGTCTTGTCCATGTTTTATAACACTACAAAATGCATAATGGAAGAGGGTGTAAAGATAAAAGGAATATGTAATGGAACAGCTTTGGTTGACTTTTTTTGTTATTGTTGCCTTTTCCCCTCAAAAGTTGTGCGTTTTTAGGAGAATAGAAAGGCAACCAGTGGGATCTAAATGGTGTTTAAAATGAGGGACTATGAAATTGTAGTTTAAGACCTTATCATATTTTTAACTTTCATCTTCAAAAAGCCTGAATAATATAAAACGCTATTTTTGTGAGGACGTTTATGTGCTACACTGTTTATTTTTAAACCTTTTGTCTGTCACTTATTCTGCAGCAACACAAAAAAAAAAAAGATAACAATTGACAGTAAAGACATTTATAATGTTGCAAAAGATTTAAAAGATTTCTTTGCCATCACAAAAAAAAATAACATTTTTAAAATATATAACTACATAGAAAGTAGTTGTTTTAAATTGTAATAATATTTCACTTTTTTATCAAAGATATGCAGCCTTAGTGAGCATAAGAGACTCTCTCTTTCAAAATCATTGGAAATCTTAATATATATATATATATATATATATATAGTTTTTCTTAAAAAAAGATTTAAAAAAAAAAAATTTTCAAAAAGATTTGTGCACTCACATAGACAAAAATATATATATATTTTTTTTTTACTTTGTGATTACATTACATTAGTCATTACATTTAAACATTTATTGTAAATAGTATAAGATTTTTCATGACTTTATGTGAAAATATGGGTTTAAAGAGTTAGCATTTTCTCTATTTTCTTCATCTTGGACCCTGCTATGAATCAGATATCACACCTAGAAGTAGACTAGCAGACTGAAGTAGACTGTTTCTACTGTACCCCTGATTAGCCTGAATTAACCTCAGATACTTTACGGTTGCCTAGACAGATGCCGATATTGCAAGCATTCTCAACAATTTCCCTTGCCTGTCATCTACAGGGTTGGTAGATATGTTCCACTGAGGTTGAACAAAGCCCCTCACTCATGTCAAGCTGAGGGAAACCAACAGACTCTGGAGCTATCAGGAGATAATCAGTACTAATAGGTACATAATGGCTAACAGTGAGGCCGTATTTGTGCGGATGCATCACTGCAGACCAATTGCAGACAGCGTGACCGTTGAACAAACTCACTCATGTCAAGCTGAGGGAAACCAACAGCCTCTGGAGCTATCAGGAGATAATCAGTACTAATAGGTACATAATGGCTAACAGTGAGGCCGTATTTGTGCGGATGCATCACTGCAGACCAATTGCAGGCAGACAGCGT
>NW_015642610.1:498379-500948 GCF_001515625.1 Sinocyclocheilus rhinocerous
GTAGGAATATTCCCAGAGGGGATTTGTATTTCTCTCTTTTCATTTATTGCACAAATAAAGCATATAGTTATGCTTCACTTCGCAGACTATTCATGATGTATGTCTTTGATATTCACAGAACTCATCCACTGTAATGCATAAACATTCTCACACTCACACAGCCTCGTTTGGAGGTCTTAACATGCCTTTAGTGGCGAAATCGCAGCGAGTGGGTCATGGGATCATGTGTTAACACACCCACACATGCAAGCACTCCGAGCTCTGCAGAACATGTACGTCTTCTGACAGCGTTTGACTGCTTTCAAACTCTTCATGGTCACTACATGTAAACAAAGCCATTTTTTTGTTGGGGCCAAATGTGTTGAAGCCACCAGGCTCCGGGGGGGGGGAATTTCGAGAAAGAAATAAAGAGAGAGAGAAAAGGCTTGGAGGGGTTTTAGGTCTGGGTAATTGCAGCTCAGTGGAGATTGCTTTTGATCTCTGAGGTGTCCAGTCTCGGGCTGAACATGTCATGTTACAGAACGCTCGCAGTTGATCAAGAGGTCAGATTCAGGTGAATAGAGAGAGAGAGAGAGAGATAGGAGGGAAAGTGCTAAATAGGATGCTGCTGAAAGAACAGCACTGGGAAATTAGTGAATTTCTACCACGCCACACATTTTCAGCCCAGTTTGTAAGAATAGAACAGAGTGTGTACTGCACTGCAGTGCAATAACCCTAGATGGTGTTTAACTGAGAGAGCGTGCTCTGGGCTCACAGCTCTTTGAACTCAGCCTGTGCAGAACTTCAACTGGGTTAATCGTTATTAATTTTTAATGCAACATAAAAAAATGTTCCAGCACAGAGCAAAATCAAAGCCAGAGCAACACCCCTCAGCCCTCATGCCCTCTGAAATGTGAAAACAAAAAAACAGTGATGACCATATTATGTAGTCGCACAGTTTGTGTGTCGGTGTGTGTGATTATAAGAGGATGGTTGTCCGTTTTAGACTTACATATCTGTCCTTTTGACTGCTTTAAGTCTTCTTCAATACTGGATTGAACTATACTGTAATAATGTGTCATACTGTATATTTTTAGGAGGAATTTAAGTCTGTGTGATTGTTTGTGATTTTATGAGTGTTTGCAGGCAACTCGCAGAAACTTATTGTGTAGTTTATCATAGTGAACTTTGTAAGGGAACAGAAAGGGACATTTTTAAATAACTTGTTCATCGTGCAGGTCAAAGAGTTTATAGGTAATGTGATAGCCAACCATATCAGCTGGTGAAGTGAATAATTTCATCACAGAGAAGGGCTAAATTGCTTTGCCAGGCTGCCATGTTCTGTGCTTGGGGCGTTAGAGCTCAAACAGCATGGCTAAATACCCCGCCAAACATGTTGTTCTTCAAACAGACTCAGGTAGTAGAGCTGCTGGATCCCAGCCAGGCCTTAGAATTAAGAGCTATTGTGGTCCAGTGGCACTTCGCTGGGACCTTGGTAGAGGACTAATAAGCAGGCCCAACTGGGCCCAGAGGTTGACCGCAAGCCACTGAAATAGGACCCCAAAGTCCCCAGCCCTATTTTAATACCACTCCGAGACAACTTTATTTCAGTCTATAAATCATGATTGCGGCAAGTTCAGCGGTTTGATTGGCCTGAAGCGCTTCTTCATCTTGTATTCCATTTTTAGTTTTGTACAGTTTCACGCTTGAGCGTAATCGCCCTGGAAAGCATCTGAACGCCCCCCTCCTGTTCTACCCTTTCGCAAAGTAAACCGCACTGTGACTTGGAGCGCATTTAATTGAGGTGAATTGTCTTTGATTACTTACGGTTCTGAAAATGAGCACTTGTTTGTAGCTACAAGTCTAAGCTGATAAAATATTAAACCAGGAGTCTGAAGGAGCCACTTGTGGGGGGGAGGCTGGAAACAATTTGCGTTGCTACCAAATTAAAGTTATTCAGCATCAAGGGTAATTTAATTACTATTCTTTAAATGTTTGAATGACTTTGACCTCTGCGGGGCTCCGGGGTCACGCAGGTGTATTTACTTACGCTAATTTAGAATCAGTAACATGAAACAAGCCCTCAAATCAAACAGGCCTCTTCTGTCCCATATCTTGTTTCCTCATCCTGAAATTGACTCTCAGTGTTTGGATGGAAAATTCAATTATTATTTCTTTTCATATCATTAGCCGCCATGTTCTAATGAATAAATCTGTTCGAGTTTCTTATTAGCCCCAAGAGTAAACACTTTGGAGATGAGTTTGACAGATAGAAAAAATGAAGAGAGAGGGAGGGGGCAGAAAACGGAGGAAGAAAGAGAAAACAGACATGTGGTGAGCACTGACGGCCGGGCAGGGCTCCCAAGCCAGAGTGTGAATGGAAACAGGTGTGTCGCTGATTGTGTGGTGGGTCTGTGTGATGCCTATGTGGCATGTCTACTGGCTGGGTGTTTTGGGTCAATGGAGCACATCTGGTACTAGTCACAACAGAGTGCACACGTTCCTGGGCCCTGATCCGCCCCGCGAGGCTCACATCTGGGTTAGCTCTCGGGCTGCATGGGAGATGGATGGAGGGGGCTGGTGGGGATTT
>NW_015642610.1:500982-506896 GCF_001515625.1 Sinocyclocheilus rhinocerous
GGGGAGATGCTCCAGGTGCATCTGGGGGAGGGGTCGGACGGGGTTGGGGTGGGGGTACTTTTTTTGATGGACGTGTCTAGTCTGTTCCCGAGGGTTGCACCGTGCTGGGTGAATGACTTCTTCTCCCATCATGCCAGGGCTTGGATGTAGCTGGTGGGAGTACTGATGGCTTTCGTTCTCTTCTCGTTTCTATGCACCATTCCACTTTGGAGACAAACATCTTATTGTTGGAGCAAAAATAGTGATGTCATTATACCTAATGTGTGATATTTAAGTTTCAGCCAAACTAGTATTTCAGATTTGTAGCAGTATTAATTTCGGTGAGTTTTGTTGTAAACGTTTCTTTGAAAACATGCTTTTGTGAACATAAAGCAAACTGGCCTTCTAAAGGTGCAGTCACATTTACAATTGTTCAGCAATTTTTTTTCAGGCAAAATCCAGACATTTTAATAGGAATCCATGTAATCAGGAATTTCATATCAGGACGAAAGGCCCCATGCAGACTTCGCAATGGGTTTGAGAGTTGGTCACATTTGCCGTGTTGACCAACAGAAAGCTGCTTGGTCCATTGTCTATTGTCAATGGTGTCGCAATGTATGAAGCACAACTCACACAGCAGTCACTTTCAAACCAAGCAGCTTTCGGTTGGTCAATGTAATGAATTCATGTGACCAACTCGAACCTGCCCACCTGCTAAGTACTTATATGACCACTGTGTTCATCAGGCTATTTGAACTTGCTGACCTTTAACCCTGTTCTAACTAATTTGCTTTTTAAGCCCTTTGTGTGTGTGTGTGTGTGTGTGTGTGTGTTCTATAATCCTCACTGTTAACTACATGATGTGACTGACCACACATTCACTAGAAATAATCCTGCATACACAACAACTGGCTGTGTATTGGAGCCCTGCACTTCAGCCAGTTCGTCAGGTTTTGCCTACTTTCTAGGAACCAGCCAATGATTCCCAAGATGAAAACAGCTCTGTAAATATACAAAATAGTGTCTTGAAGTTCTAAAAAATGCCAAAATGTTTCAGTGATAGTTAGGTTTAGGGGCGGGGTAGAAACTATTGTTAGCTCGGTATAAAAACAAGGTCTGTGTGCTGGTATACTTGTGAGGACATTTTAAGAGCTCCTCATCATTTTAAGGCTCATAAATCGTCCAAATCTTTTTATTTTTTTTATATATAAATGCTTTAAAGTCAACAAGTTTCTGTGAGGTTTAGATTTAGAGGTAGGAAAAATATTGTTTTTTAGTATGGGTTTTTCAGAGGTCCTTGTTTATTTATCTTCCAAAATGTCAGTATTGCAGCACTCCCTTGACTATAAAACAAATATTTTTGGTGTGCCCAAAATTTTTAATGTCATGAAACAACAATTTTTATCAAGAAAATTTTGAAGGACTTGTTGTGTAAGATGGACCCAAAAAAAAATGATTACAGTTTTTATCACACGTATAATTACATCTGTTATAGAGTTGTGTATATACAAAATTGTTTAGTCTTTTTTCTTTAGGTTTGAATCTTATTAAATGTTTTCACTTATATTGAATGTTGAGTATTTGTCATGAAATAGCCCGTGAAGCTGGCATGGCAATAAACTCAAATACATCAACAAAACATGTGCATACATATTCTAAAGTCTGTGTTTTGTTTATATGTTTTATGTGGTCTCTGTTCATTGTTGCCGTTTTATTCTAAATGGACAGTAGATGGAATTACAAACAAAAACATACCAACACCCGCATATATCTGATATTACTTTGAAACTAATGCTGCTTGAAATAATTTTTTCCTTTTTGTTTTATATTCCACACTCTATTAATCTCAGTAGTGCAATAAGAGTTGTTTTATTCCCTCAGCGTTGAGACATAACTCATAGCACCTACTTCTACGTCTCTGTACTGGCACACTCAAAATACCGTTAAAGGGCTGTTTTTCAGTAGCCAAAATGCCCTGCATGCAAGTACAGAAACTGAGAATCAGCCAATGTGTAGAAATATGTCTGTGGGGAGTGCGGTTATGGCTGAGGGTCTTTGAGAACTGTTTCCTACTCGCTCTGGAATGACATTAGTTTAGCTCATAAGTGAAGTTGCTGAGGCACCTTATTTATGAGTGTTCTGCTTTCAGCAGCCGACACAAATCCAAAGCATGAATGAGCAGCCCTCTCCGCTTACAAAGGAAGCCAAACAAATTACCACACGTGTTATGGTGACAATTACAACGCGCTACAGAAAGTTCAGTCATTTCCTTCTCTCTCTCTCCATCATTATGTTTTGCTTTCTCCCTCTCTCATTACCTCATCTTGTACTTTGATTGTGTAAGGAATGTAAATGAGAGCTTTGACTCTGCCAAATGTAACACTGCGAGCACTGTTGCACAAAACAGTGCCATCTATCCAATTAAGATGATGAACAAAATCACATGTAGTGCAGGGAATAACTTCTGAAAATGCACACAAATATGCCCAGACGCAGTATCTGAAACCCCCAAAGAGACTTGCAGCTCTCTCAAGAATCTGCCACTCATAGAATGCCTTTTTGGCCCTTTGGAGTTACTCTATGGAATTTGAGTTACATGAGTTGCTCCATGATAAAACTGAAAGCACTGAAAATGTGATTGGGTGAGGGTGAAAAGATATTTCTGCTCCCTCATTTTATCTCCTTTTTAAGAAACATGCACATGAGTGGTTTTCTGAGCACTTGGGGGTCATTCAGGGGCCTTGTTTGGCTTTCACTTGCTTGGTTATTGAAGGACAAATGTTTGTATTTGAATTTGTGCTGTATTTTATGAAGAACTTCTTTAATGTGTTCTTTAGATATGCAGGTTCCTCTGTAAAACCAGTGAAAATAACTGAATTAAACTAGGTCATTTCACTCAAATATGACTGAAACTTCATTGCACTTAATATAAAAATGTGAACTCAATAACTGATTTTATTAGGCAAAACTCAAAATGAATGATCTACAGCAGATTTCTAGTTCATGGCATCCTTTGCTTCAGACTGCATAAAAAAGTCAATGTTGAAATTAAGTGTTATAAAATGTTTTTGTGCACAAGATTATTATAGGGGAGATCTGTTACTGTTTTGTTGGGATTTAAAGGGGTTTCTGTTGTGTGAGATTTGTGGGTTACCATTGTGCTGAAGAGTAGAGTAGAACCTGTAGTTAGGTCGATGATGGGCCACAGAAATAAAATTATATGTTACATATTGTTTTATTTGAAAATCAATAAATGTGCACATGCCAGAGCAGTGATAGTCTCTTTGCTAGTTACTTTAAATAAAATTTAATTGCTTTAAAACAATCAGTTTCCTCAAATGAAACAAGTTAACTGGTTGGGTTTACAGTGTTTTGAATCTGACAGCTCCTTATCATCCATGCCTTCACAGGGTAGTAAAGTTTCCCTCGGATGCATACATCAGAATCTTGACGGAAAACAATAGCTCACCCGTGATATAGTCACCAACTGTTTTGTGAATACTGTGTATTCTATAGTTTGACATGCTGCTGTATACAGTAGGCAAGACATATTTGGATGCAGGGATTAACTGTCAGCGTGTCAGTTGTTTTAATTAAAATTATATGTGGCTTTCTCCTGCTCTGCTGAATAAAATGTATAAACAATTTGTTTACTAACTCTAAAAAGTTGTTGACTGATCTGATCCATAGCACATAGGCTTAGCAAAATTCTGTATTGTAGAACAGAGAGTCAGAATCTTAACCCTGAGTCCCTGAAGTGGCATTAAACTGATCATAAACATGGTTTTATTTAGAGGATTATGCAGAAATGTTGGGCCTTTTTGTAATATCAACTCTTCATCTGAAACATTTGTCCAGTCATTTGTTAAATAAAATGGCATTGTAGACATTAATGTAGAAATACAAGTCCCTGAGCCACTGCCATTGTTTGTGGATCCAGAATTTTGATCCAGGGCATATTGGGCATATTTCACATGGCATATTGGGTTTTCAGATGCAGTGTCCCTGAAGACATGAGCTCTCAACCTAAATGTGTTTTCAAATATAACTCTGTGGTCTGGTTGGGGGGGTTTAAACACAAACAAAATCAGTAAACTGATTTAACTCGAAATCTAGATCAATTGTATAAGTTGTACGAAGGATGTATGTTTAAAGAATATTAATGTTTTGCATGTTCACATATTTGTTAGAGTATACTAATAAGTGTCACCGCTCTCTGACTTCAGTAGCTAGGTCAGCACACAGCATTACAGTAAGAATGTCATGGTGTGGGACTGTGGGTCAAACTTCAGCAGACTAATCCCGCTGCTCTAAGCGTTCAAAGCCCAGCACCCAGGCATGAATATTTGGCAAAAAGAAGGTCATTGGACTAATCTAGACGGCACTATGTTCATTGGCCACCAGGTTTCAGTAAGCAAGACCTGGATGTGAACTTTTGAACCCTCTGCACAATAGCAGTAATACCACTTCACTTTAATGCCGTTCAGCGTTACATTTAAGCCTCCAGTAAGCAGGATTTAAAAAATAATGTCCTTACACAGACTGTTTATCCAAGATACCCTATATCCCTCCACCCCACACTAACACACACAGTCATACCCATTCAGAGAGACACACAAATTACAGCACACACATACATTCACCATTACACACTCTCAACCCAGCTAATAGGGTAGTTTGAAATAGTGCCAGCATAAGCATACACCCGCTTTACCCTTGGTTGACTTTAATGGGGTTAAAAATATTTTCCCTTCACCAGTGTACACATTAATCATGTGTCCGGTGGATTTGGACAATTGGGGGAGACAGGGCCTTAGCAAAAAGTCCAATTAATTGGGCCTACCCCAGCGTTTCCTTGGGTCACCTTGGGTTAGCTGTCCTATGTTTTCCAGGTCAGGTGATTGGGGGTATGTGTGTGTTTGTGTGTGTTTGGGTATGCACCGTCTGGCTTTGTGTGAGTGTGTCTGTATTATGACTTTATGATGGTGAGCAGTGAAAGACATTGGGAAACCCACCATGTGAACAGTCTAGCAAGCTTTTACAACAGCTGTTTGCTGCTGGCCCACCTACAGTAGCTGGCACCATCAATCACAGCATATATGCAGCAATGTCAAATGAACTGAGAATCTGTTTTAAATTCCAATTCAGTTCTTGAATTTTAATTTGGTTTGAATTGGGGTGCACTGAAAGGAAAATTCTTGGCCAAAGCCGAAACCGAACAAAATGAAACACTGGGCCGAAGGCCGAATACCGAACACGGTTTTTCGAGTTATTTTCCCCCATGTATTTTGCCAATTTTTTTCACCATTGCATAAATTAAATAGCCAAAATGTGTTTTGTCTTGCTTTTCAAAGAAAAAATCTATTACAAAACAACAATTTAAAAATATTTAACACTGAACATTAATTAACATTCTAGCAGACATTATACCAACAAAGCACAATTTAACTTAAAATTAATAAGTTAGTAAAATAATATTTTTTGATATCAGACTCCCTTCTTGAAAATGAAAAGCAGCCTTGGTGAGCAGAAGAGACTTATTTTAAAACATTAGAAAATATTACAGATCCCAATATGAACACTATGTGTGAATGTTATAATAAATGTATTAACACAGCTATTGTAATTATTATTATAATTATTATTGTCTTACTTTTTATTTTATTTAACAGAACAACATTAAAATTACAATACTAACATTTATGAATGTTGACAGATTTCTTGCTTTTTCTCAAATTTTATTTTGGCGGAAACGCACAGGAAGACCTCAATGCTTCTTTTTGTTGCAGCAGATTTATAAATGAGTCCCAGCTCATGGACTTTTCCCAAAACCTGTCCCCCTCTCTCTCCCACTTTGATTTCTGTCACTTTAAGCTATCCTATCTCAATGAAAGCAAAACTGCAAAAAAAAAAAAAAAAAAAAAAAAAAAGAATT